>NW_015175985.1:1289592-1322602 GCF_001447785.1 Gekko japonicus
TAGTTCAATGAAAATGTCAACCCAGCGTGGTGCAGTAGAACTGCAATACTGCCCCTCTATGGAAAAGCCTCATTTGGAAGACTTTGTGCAGTTCTGGCCACTGTATCTCGAAAAGGTCATTGCAGAGCTGGAATAAGTACAGAAGACAACCAAGATGATTAAAGGGTTGGAGCACGTTTCATATGAAAAAGCCTGAAGAGCCTGGGACATTTGAGGTAAGAAAAGAGACACATAAGGGAAGACATGATGGAAGTTTGTAAAATTATGCAAGGGGCAGACAGTAGACAGGGAGAACTTTTTCTCCCTCCTCCTTAGTATTAGAACATGTGTGTCTTCAATGAAGTTGATGGACATAGAATCAGGACAGACAAAAGGAAATAATTTTTCATTCAGTGAGTGATTAAAATGTGGAATTCTCTGCCAGAGGAGGTAGTGACGGATACAGGCACAGACAGCTTGAAAAAGGGTTAAACAGATTCATGGAGGACAGATCTGTCAGTGGCTACTAGCCATGGTAGCTAAAGGGAACCTGCATATTCAGAGGCAGTAAACCTCTAAACACCAGTGCAAGGAGGCGACATTAGGGAAAAGCCTTGGCCTCCATGACCTGTTGTTGGCCCTCCAGATTAACTGGTTGACTAATGAGTGATCACAATTGTTTTCAACAAAGGACCCAGCAACAGGATATCAGTACAAAATTAACATATTGCTGAACAAGTTCTTTAGACTTTAACAGTATATTCAAAGTTGATATTTTTTATTCCAATGGAAAAACTTCATGAAGAGACCGAGGTCCCCATACAGCAAGTGCAAGAACAAGTGCAAGTACGAACTTTCTCGAGCTGACTGTTCGTTTCGACCTTTGTCTTCGTCAGATGTCAGTTTCTGGTCTTTTCTATTCGGAGTTTCCAATAATTCCAACGATAAGTGTCAACATTTCAAGAATGGCTATTCAAAGCTCCCTCATTCACAAAATTTTTCTTCCGGATAGTAAATCTATCAACTTTGAATATACTGTTAAAGTCTAAAGAACTTGTTCAGCAATATGTTAATTTTGTACTGACTAATGAGTGAGACAGAATGCTGTACTGGAAGGACCACAGCTCTGGATGTTCTAACCAGGTAAGTGGAACTGCTCCCTAGGGTAGTAGATCAAGACCTTGCATTCAGGTAGGCTTTGTCATGCTGTGTATGTTGGAAAGAGCAATACCCGCCTAACCTTTACATTTTCACATTCAAAATTTGCTGTATAAGCAGCTTTAGTTCTTATGTGCAGTATCATGCAAAGCCTTACTGACATACCAATGTAATCCCTAAGCTCCAGACATCAGAGCGTACATCATATCCTTGCCTGGATGCACTGGGGTCTATCCTCTCTGGCTGAAATGAAAAGAGGAATACAAGTTACAAAAGAAAATGGTACAAAACACTGCTATGATGGATATCAGACAATGCATACCTTAATTAAATGGGCAAGAGCTAGCCAGTTACTGTGAAGTACATCACAAATATGATCTTAATAATCCTTACAAGAGCCCTGTATGATAGATGACTATTGCTATTCCTGTGGGTGCAGGTCTGAGGCTCAGAGACTTAGCTCAAGTCACCTAGGGAGTGTGGGGGTGAGGTGAGATTTATGGAGTTCAGAGCTCACACTTATAGCCACTACATCTCACCAGCTCTCATATGCAATAAGTGTGTGTGAAGTTTCTGCTATGCAAAAATACCTCTTGACTGAGAACAATGACTTTAAAATCAAGTAACCAATACCAAACATGAAACAAGACACGGAGATACTGTTTTTGAATTGTCTAAGTCATTTTTGGATTTCTGGGAGGAAAAAAGTTTTAAGCATGATAGCAAGTACAGGTAACTTATATGCACTAGAATTTAGCACCCATGGCCAGACACAGCAGTTTGCAGGTAATATTCTCTCAAAAGGCAAAGAATTCACACAAAGTTCAAATGCAAAGACAGTCATTAAGATGGCAAGGTTAGTGGTAGAGGAAGTTGTTACAGTTTCCTCAGACTACCTCCACAATCAGTAACTAGGAAAGGCGCCCTAATGACACATCAACACTTCCTTGTGCCCAGAGCCAGGATTTTTTTTTTTTTTACTGGGATCTCTCCCAAACACACTACCAGACAGCTACACATAATCTGTTTAACCTCCGTACTACAGATATTGGCATACTCTGCTTACAAAAGTCAGTAAACTAGGCATACTGCCTTTAAAAGCTGGTCTTGCATCTCCACCTTGTGGCAGGAGAACTTAAGGGCATTTTCAGCCTTCGCTGGATCAACCTAACTCTGCCATGTTGGCACCAGTATCTCAGCCTTGAGCAGGACACACTGGTGTCTGCTGCATGGACTTCCTAACATATGACTTGGCCCTCGGTTTAAACCAAATCAGGATATGCAGCTGTGTAACTCAGCTTCTGTACCCAGAGTAAATTGTGCAAATTTGAATGACAGCTTATTTTGCATAACTGATCATACTTCAAGCTGAGATGGAAGGAGAACTGAAGCTGGGCTCAATGACCACCCCCTTGCTTCAGAGACTTCACCAACTAACAATCATTTAAGGAAATAGATGAGTAAATATGAATCATGTATGACTTAAAATCACATAAGGCTCCAAATATTTCTTAAACATTCAATAGTATTCAATACATGAAATACAAGAAATACAATAGATAGGCTGGAGATTTGAAGCAATATCGAACATTTACTCTTTGAAACGCCTAAAAGAAAATTTCACAATTTAAATGGACTGAAAAGCATGATTTTCAAATGTCCATAAAGCAAAGCAAATACATCCACTTCTTAAGACTAAAGGTAAGCAACATAAAGTACGTTGCAAGCAGCAAGTAGATCCAGTCCTTGGGACTTGAAACAGACAATAAGAAATAGGCTGCAGTCAACTCATCCTCCAGATTATTCAATGAGTTTTCGATTCCTTCATCAGGACTGCAAACGGAAACTCCCAAAGAGGCACAGTCACAGGAACTTCTCAGCCAATAATACCTCCAAACTGTCTCATTGTACAGCAATGTCTCTAAAGTAAAATTATATACAATACATGTAAACATCAAGATCGCCTTCTCAATAAAATTTGACTTGCCAATAAAGATAGAATATATTACCAAAACTGCCTTATTTTCTTTTATTCATGATGGATACATATAGCCAGACTCTGTAGGTGCTTTTCCATCTAAATGAATGTAAAGATGGCTCTTGAGAGCTATCATGTATCTCCCAATACTTAAAGCCCATTCATGCCTTCCAGGTGCAAATTAACTAATCAGTTTAACAATGGTGTCAGTTAAAGGAAAGCAGTAAAATCTACATATGCATTGAGTCCCGAAGGTTCACATGCTCCTAATTCAAAGATAAACTCCACTTCCTTTTGTAACAAAATGTTTTGTACTTTTTCTTTTCTAAAGGTGTTGTTTTGATGTCTGTAAATTACACAACATTTTATATCTTCTATGCTGTGCTTCTGTTCCTGCCAATGTTGAGTCAAAGGTGCTTCCCTAACGCAGGGCTTTTTTTTGTAGAAAAAGGCCAGCAGGAACTCATTAGCATAATAGGCCACACCCAACAGCAGAAACTCGTTAGCATATTAGGCCACATCCCTGACAGCGCAGCTCATTACTATACTAGACCACAGACCCATGCCTTCCCTTGGCTTGCCCGGGTGCCCTTTGACTGTGGGGAGCACGGGCAAGCCCCCCCTTGAAGGGAAGGGAATGCAGTTTAAACTGCCTTCCCTTGGCTTGCCTGGCCTACCTGTGGCTGTGGGGCGCCCGGGCAAGCCAGCCCTTGGAGGGAAGGGAAGGCACGGGGAGGCAATTAAATGCCTCCCCGGACCTTTCACTGGGCCCCCACCCCCCCCGCTTGGAGTCGCCGGGGGGGGGGGGTGTTGCTCTCCAGGCCTTCCCTCTGTAGCCATGAATGCAGAGGTTTTGGCTGTAGTGGGCGTGGCCAACTCTAAAGCCAGCCGGAACTCCGTTCCTGTGCGTTCCTGACCAAAAATAGCCCTGCCCTAATGTCAGTAGCAATTCTGGAGCAGTGCTCCAGGACACAAGTTTTAAAAGCTCTAGTACTAATCCTGACATATAATTTTTTGCATGGACATAAGATGACATACACAATATTTTTATTTGCACATGTGGAATAATGACAACATTTAATCCTATAACCATTAATAGGACTAACAAATTCTGTTATTTCCATGGTGTACTTACAGATAGAGCATTTACCATACTTTTTATGTCCTATGATCCTGTGAGGAACTAAAGTGGTTTCCTCCAAAATGTCTTCATGCACTAATATGTTTTTTATATTTTTTCTCAGTCGAAACCCAATCTTGGGTGTACTTGCACATCCTGGCAAGTCTGAGATCATGTGCCAGTGTTTTCTAACAATTCCAGCTATTTTAGATGCAAGATTAAAATATTGTAAGCCCCAAGTCATAGATGTGCCAGACTTTTGGCCCATTTTCTTAAAAAGATGACTACGATCAATTTTTTCAACCCTATCTTCAGCTGCACTAATAACTTCCTTTGGATATTCCCTATTAATAAATTGCTGACATAAAATCAGTTTTTCTTTATGATAATCACTCAAAAATTTAGAATTTCATTTTGCTCTGAAGTACTGAAGTTTTTTCTTAATGGCTGAGAAGTTTCTGTGGCTGTGCCTCTTTGGGAATCCCCGTTTGCAGTCCTGATGAAGGGATCGAAAACTCATTGAATAATCTGGAGGATGAGTGGACTGCAGCCTATTTCTTATTATTTGTCTCAAGTTGTAAGGACTGGATCTACTTGCTTGATTGAAATGTACTTTATATTGTTTATCTTAAGTCTTAAGAAGTGGATGTACTTGCTTTATGGACATTTTCAGTCCATTGAAATCATGAAATTGGAATGTGTGAAGTCTTTCTTTTGGGAGTGTCAAACAGTAAATGTTAGATATTGCTTTAAATCTTCAACCTATCGTATTTCTTGTATTTCATGTACTGAATACTACTGTATATCTGAGAAATATTTGGAGCCTTATGTGATGTTAAGTCATACATGATTTATATTTACTCCTCTACTTCCTTTTAATTTTTTTTTATTTTCTAATCTACAAAACTACAGGGTCAGGGTAATGGAACAACCTAAAATAAAGAGTAACAAGGATCCATGATACAGAAATATAAAGTTATTGATACGTCTCTGTTACCTTAGTAGTAGAACATGAAGATTACTAATGCAAAAATGTCATGCAAGCAATCATAATCTTTTTAACTAAGGTGTAAATATCATAAATTAAAGTTATGCCTTAACAATAAACAACAGGCTATCAGAGTTAATCTGTTTTGCAGTTTTCTTTCCTCTTAACAAAGTCCAAATTAGTTTTTAGATGGTTTAGGGGCAAGAGCCCCTAGTTCTGCTTCAGGATCAGAGAGTTTTGCCAGACTCCTCCTCCTCCTCCTCCTCCTCCTCCTCCTCTTCTTCTTCTTCTTCTTCTTCTTCTTCTTCTTCTTCTTCTTCTTCTTCTTCTTCTTCTTCTTGTTCTTCTTCTTCTGTCTTTATCTGGTCCAGTAGAGGGCGCAAAGCTACAGGAGTCAGTTTGGGAAAGTCTGTGTTTACTTCTGGTCTGGTAGCCGGCAATGCTGTGCTGGCAGTTCATATTTTAAGTTTCACTTTTGATGCCTTTTTTTCTGTTTGCTGTGTCATTGTTTATACATGAGGAAAGTTTAAAATTTCTCCGTAAGTCTGGAATTTATCGCTTTCTTCTTGGTCTGCCGCACACTTCATTGTAATCTGCTTCCTTTGAGCCGCCCTTTCAGCCTCCCGCTTTAAACTTAGTCATTTCGGGATCGGGCATTCCCCTCCCCCTTCCGCTTGTTTGGGGTGGCTTTACTAGTAACGATTTATCGATTGTTTGCTGGATCATGGCTTCACTCATGTTTGTACTTGCGTTCGCTTGGCATGTAGAGAGGATAGTTTCTCGGGATCCTTATATGCTCTGTCCGGTGTATGCCTCTTGGTGCCATGCTGGCTCCGTGCCGCGGGGGCCTATTGGGGCAAAAAGGTGCCTTAGTCCTTTGGCTTCCACCTTGGGAGAGGCACCTCTCACACCCCAGGCTGAGACCCCCCTACAAGGGGCCTGGGGGGTCCAAGATCAACTCGGACCCCCCATCGGCACATTTGTGGTGCGCTCACATCAGAGCTGTGATGGAGCACACCCACCTTCGAGTCGCTGAAACCGGAAGTCTCCTATTTCCTTACATTATTGTTAGCTTCTCAGAGGTCAGCTCTGCTTTGTAGAAATTTTGTAGAAATTCAGGATTTTCAAGATTAATTTGGCCTGTTTTCTTCCTAACAAAGGGTATTGAATAATTATAAGGGAGAAATTTCTGTCTGTCTCTGTCCAAGGTACCAATATTCTCTGCTATGACCAAGAAATGGGTCCCAGGGTGAGGCTATGCAGATAGAAAGATACTTCAAATCTCCAGCCTATTGTATTTCTTGTATTTCATGTACTTCAAATCTGCAGCCTATCTATTGTATTTCATGTATTGAATACCATTGCACGTTTAAGAAATATTTGGAGCCTTATGTGCTGTTAAGTCATACATGATTCATATTTACTCATCTATTTCCTTAAATATTGTTAGTTTTGCCTTGTAAGAAGCTCCTTATGGCACAACTGTGTAAAAAATTTACCTATAGTGATGCAGAAAGAGAATGCATTTTGGGAAGTTTTCCCTCCATGCGCAGCAACTGTGGTGATCAGACTAATACTGACTGGGCACAAGTTTGCATTCTTAAACGAAAGAGGATGAGAATGTTTATGCATGCCACTTTTTTAACAGATTACTGTAGAAATGACATTATACCTTGTGGGCTTCGAATTCAAAAAAAACCTGCGGTGTTTACAGATAATGAAGAATTTAAACAATAATGGATAGCTATAGCCAATAGATGTGCGACAGATTTTATGCTTCTCTTTATTGACACATATACTGAAGAGACAGCTAAACTGGATGAGGAATAAACCTCCTTAGATACTCTTAAAGGAGAAACCACATTGAATGCTGAATTTGAGTTAAAATTGGAAGAAATAGAAAAACAGATCACAGATTTGGAAACCAAAATGAAGGAATATAAAAACAAAAAGTTTAATCGGGATACTAAAGATTATGAATTTTCATGTGTTTATAATGGGTGTTGTTTTCATGGACTGAGTATGCAATAGAGTGTACCCATAGCTCTGCCTTAACCCACGTAATGAAGGGCTTAATTTCAACCTAAGATAGTAATGGTACAGGACAGGGACCACTTAACAAACAGCTGCAGTGATGAATGTGTCACAGTGTTAGCAAGGATCCTGTATATCAGCTAGAGATAGTTGAAGAGCAGAATGGAAGTATTTATTTATTTATTTATTTATTTCCATTTATACCCCGCCCTGCCTGCACGCGGGCTCAGGACGGCTTACACAGGCACAAAAGTGCAGTAAAAATACAACGTTAAAACAATTAAGGCACAAGTACAGTAAAAGTCAACGGTTAAAACAGTTTAGGCAAAAATGCACACCTCACAGGATACATAAATGACTACAATACTTACTCCCTATTGCTTATCCCAGTGGGGTCAAAAAAAAGGGGGGGATGCTATAGGCCACGATGTTTCAGCTGGCCAGTCAGCCTGACAGGGTGGAACTGCTCTGCAGTCACACGGTGGTGGTAGTGGCAGCGGCGGCTCCTACTCAAAAGCCTGGCGGAAGAGCTCCGTCTTGCAGGCCCTGTGGAACTGTACCAGGTCCGGCAGGGCCCTGATCTCCTCCGGGAGCTCATTCCACCAGGTAGGAGCCGCCACATAAAAGGACCTAGCCCTTGTTGCAGCAAGCCTTGGGGCCCGGGGTTACTAGACGGTGTTCTGACCCCGACTGAAGTGCTCTTTGGGGCCTGTGTGGGGAAAGGCGGTCCCTCAGGTATGCCAGATCCTGGTCATGTAGGGTTTGAAAGGTAAGCACCAGCACTTTGAAGCGAATCCAGAACGCTATAGGCAGCCAGTGCAGCGCTTTCAGCACAGGTTGGATGTGGTCCCATCTAGAGGAACCCGCTACCAACCTGGCCGCCGCCTCTGCACCAGCTGCAGCCTCCGAATTTGCAACAAAGGCAGCCCCATGTAGAGAGCATTACAGTAGTCTAACCTCAAGGTGACCGTCGCATGGATCACTGTGGCCAGATCGCCGCGGCTAAGGAAGGGGACCAACTGCCGCACCAGCCGTAGATGATAAAAGGCTGCTTTGGCAGTAGCCGCCACCTGGGCCTCCATCGTTAAGGTGGGGTCCAGGAGCACTCCCAAACTCCTAACCTCCGAAGCTGGCACCAAAGGTGCCCCATCGAAGGCCAGGAGCGGGAGTCCCAATCCCATACCACCCCGACTCAGGCACAGGACCTCCGTCTTCGCCGGGTTCAGCTTCAGCCGGCTCAGCTTGAGCCACCCAGCCACAGCCTGTAAAGCCTGGTGAAGATCTTCTGGGTCGGAGTCCGACTGGCCGCCCAACATCAGATAGAGCTGGGTGTCATCGGCATATTGATGACACCCAAGCCCATACCTTCGGACAATCTGGGCGAGGGGGCACATGTATATGTTAAATAGCATCGGGGAGAGTACTGCCCCCTGGGGCACTCCACATTCAAGCAGGTGCCTCTGGGACTGCTGCTCCCCTAGCCCAACCCTCTGTCCCCGACCTTGGAGAAAAGAGACAAGCCATTGAAGGGCAAGACCCTGAATCCCCGCGTCGGCAAGGCGGTGGGCCAGCAGCTGGTGGTCGACCGTATCAAACGCGGCCGACAGATCTAACAACAACAGCGCCGCCACACCGCCTCGATCCAGATGTCTACGGAGGTCGTCAGTAAGGGCAATCAGCACTGTCTCTGTCCCATGCCCCGGGCGAAAGCCAGACTGGAATGGATCAAGGACATGGATAACATTATCCACATGGATAATGTTTCTTGTGATTCCCCATCTGAGAGCCATGGTTAAGTTTATTATAGTTATAAATTATTGGTTGGATCCAGACTACATTTTCCAACAACTCCTTATTCCTGATGCAGACCTCTAATTTGCCTCTCATGCTGTTCCTGAGGTTCTCCTGTCCCCCAAGAGCAGCATTTCAGAAATATCAGTAGGCTGCAGCAGGAGGAAGGAGGCAAAAATGATCTGTTCCACTGACAAAAGTGCCCCGTGTGAGTGGAAAATGTAGTCTGGATGATTTCTGATGTATTCTATTACACTCAATTATAAACCCAATACAGTTATGATACAAAATATTAAGATTGAGCATAAGGAGTAATGGGTCATTCTGTACACAAAACAGGCATACAAAGTGCAAAATTAACACATTGGGCATACCATTTGTTATAATGTCACCAACTTAAATTAAGCCTGCTCCTATTACTGATGCCAGTATTCCTGAAATGATTTCCTTCCTACTATCTACATTTTTAATCTGGCACCCTTTCCCCTTAAAAAGCTAACAGACTCACAACTAAAAATAGAATAACAACAAGCTCCATATTCTTAGTAATCAAGTGCAACCATTATTCATATGCCAGGTGATGTGTCCCTCTAGGATCAGCCAGATCTTCTACCACATTTTGGAAGCTAAAGCTGTACTGTACTGTAGTTATAGACTATAGCACTCTAACGACATCCATTTGGAAGTGGTTGAGTAATTCTGAGCTGTCATTTGAGAAGAAATTTAATTGACCTGCCTCCATTCTTCTACAGTAGCAAACTCTGGTGGGTCTTGGGAGGCTTAGAAAAATCTAGTCACTCTTATTCTCTCCCCAACTCCCCTTTTTTTCTAGGCAAAGCATGAGAAAGGGCAAGAGGTTCTTACTACTCCATTATGTATTCCTTATAAAAAACCATTTAAATCAATATGGACAGAAATAAAAGATATTTCTGATCCCTCACCAGAACAAGGATGGGGTTATTGAAGCATGAACACAATTTCACTGTTGCAACAGAAGCTGTTAAAGATGGGCTGGGCACACAGTGATGTAATGTGCTAAGATTAGATGGGAGGAGCCCTAGGCGAAGTTAACCTCATCAACATTTTTAGCTTGTGAATGAGTAAACTGAGTTGTGATTTCAGGTTTAGCCATGCACATATATGAGTGACATCAATTGCATGTTCTGATGAAACTCAGAGTTCAGGCATTTCAGTAGCCATTCTCTCTGCTGGCTGTATCACAGAAAGAGTCATTTGCTGATTTCCTAAAAAAGGATGTCCTTTCTAGAAGCCATTATCAGTATTTTGCAACACAATTCACATCTATGGGTGAGGGTTCTCTGTTCCCTTATCATCACCACCACAAATGCAAAGGCATTTGTATTGTTAGCACGGCATCCACACAAGAATTTTGTGCACATTTTGGCCACCATTTCCACTGAATTATTCCCCTGCATTCTTACTGCAGGGCTTAAAAAAAAAAGAAGTAGTCACTATAACATTATAAAAATCACCGCTATATCTACTAGTTCCTCTGAATCTCTAGCTTTTACTTTTTAAAAGAAGTAGGTATGTTTTCCAGCCCTTTTCATCATGGAGATACAAAAGGAAAATGTTACTGTGACGGACTCCAGGCTTGAGATCAGCCTGCAAGAAAAGACACCTGCAGTCACGTGACTAGCAGTGGTGATGTAATCCTGATGCAGAACTCAAGGGGGGGGGGGTTCTAATGAAAAAACAAACTCTTGACAGTTGAAGTTTGGCAGCTGAGACTGTCAGTTGGTGTGTGGTCAGGGGGTACTGTGCCAGGGGACTGATAAGTCATGTTGGAGCAAATGTTGGAGCCCTATCTGTAAGCCGCCCTGTAAGCTGCCCTGAGCCCTTTGTGGAGAGGGCGGGGTATAAATTTAATAATAAATAAATAAATAATTAAAAATAAATAAAATATATAGATTCCAATATTAAGGGAATCTGAGAAAATCCAAATGTGAAAACCATAGTGAAAACTAAGGAGTCTTAAAAAGGAAAATAAGTTCCTGGTGGTTAAATAAGAGAAAGGGTCTGGTTTAGTGGATTTACTGTGTGCCAGGAGTGTTTATTGGACTAGTGGATGTCCAAAATCAAAACCAAGGCACAGTGGAGGTATTTCTCTGTGAAGGTGGAGAGTACCTGAGAAATCCACGCCAAAACTGGCCGTCTAGAACAGAACAGGGGTTGAGTTTAGAGAGAGAGTGTTGTGCATTGTGACATCTAAAGGGAACGATTATAAAAGAACTAACCTAAATCTGAAATATAACATTTACAATTACATATCCACCTGCATCAGCTTTTCCCTTGTACATATATTCCCTGCCCGTCTTTGTAAATAAAATTGTCAATTGGTTTTATTGTTCCCAGTAGCGTGTGCCTCAGTGTCTGACAAAGTGAAGCATCTGACAAAGTTAACCCACAACAGTCATCGCATAAAAAGGGCGGTGTTCATGAAAAGCCACAGAGATTAATATTTATAAAAAGGTCTCATCAATAAGTAGCTGGGTGTGTGACAGAAAGACGAACTGGGTGGATTCCTGGTCAAAAAGTGTCAGTGTCAGTGAAAAATAAGACTGCTCCAACTTGTAAAAGAGCGAAGGAACAAATCGCCACATACCCAGAAATAAGGGGGTTCGTCACAGCTATCTTTGCAAAGAAAAGATCCAGAGACTTACTTTTAAATGAAAGTCGGGTATTCGGAACAACTGGTAACCACAACATTATAATACTCTGCAGGGGTCATTTCGTAGAAAAAGAGCTAGGGGGACTCATTAGCATAACTCATTAGCATATGCCACACCCCCTGACATCACCGGAAGTGTGTCATAAGGCCACACACCCCGCCCCAACGGTCCTGGCCGCCACCGCTGGCCTGGCAGCTCCACTGCCGAGCCCCATGAGGGGCCCGGCGGTGGACCTGCAAGGCCAGCGGGAGTGCAAGGAAGCCCTGCGAAGGCCCTCCCTGGCCCCAGGCAGGCAGGGGTGGGGAGAGGCAGGGAGGAAGCAACTTACCCTCCCTCTTCTCCTGCCTCCTCCTGGCTGAATGAGGGCCGGAAGCGGGGCGGCCGGAAGCAGGGGGCGGGGCTTCGTCATGTGCCCCGCCCCCGTACCTCACCCGGGGGAACTGCGATCCCCCCTGAAATGACCTCTGATACTATGATCAGTTATCATAACATTATACCACTACAGCAAATTAGAAATGGACCATTGGATACTTACCCCGAAGGGTCCTTTTCCTCTGAGGAAAGGAGGACATCTTGGTGGGTGGGTGATTCCCATCCTCTATTCAGGGAGGCAGGAACAAAGTCTTTCCACTTCCTGTCTCCTTGATGGGAGTCACCCGTCTCCTCAGTTCAGCAACTCTGAAAGCAGTTATCAACGATCAAAACTAACAGATCAACACTCTAGCACAAACCAGAGAGAAGAAATGAGTAACAGCACAGTAAGATAACAGTAAAACAGGAAGTGGATCGGTTGATAGAAAGGTGAAGAATGATGATGACTTCGGGAGGGACAAGATGTCCTCCTTTCCTCAGAGGAGAAGGACCCTTCACAGTAAGTATCCAATGGTCCATTCTCCCTATGAGGCGGAGGACATCTTGGTTGGACCTCCCAAAGCAGTGTCCTCATTTTCTGGGTGGGTCATTGTCATCTGCTTCTAGAATATGTTGTAATACTCATCCGCCAAACACTGCATCAGCCAGTTAGAAGATGTTCATCTTGTAGTGTCTTATGGAGGTGGAAATCATTGACCAGGCAACCCCTTGCATACCTCTTCAACTGCAGTGTGTCTGTCAAAGATGATGTTGGTTGCACCACTTCAAAGTGAATGAGTGCTAATTCCAGTTGGAATGCCTTATTTATTTATTGGACTTTATAGACTTCAGTAATGCAAGCCTTGGAGGTATTGCTGATGGCCGATTTAGACATCTTCAATTTATCTAGTGTAAGTCATAAGCTTATAGGCTACCCTCTCCTGCATAGCAGGACTCCTTAGGAGACAATTACGATAAATAAGTCTCCTTAGAATGAATATGATTCAGACAAGAAGATGGAGGCCAATCTCCTGGGATCTGTGATAGGATGAAGTCACCTTCAGCTTAAAGATGGGATCGGTCCTCATGACCGCTTTGTTCTTATGCACACGCTTAGCTCAGGAGAGGCCAACAAGGCACCTACTTCAGACACCCTCCTTGTTGATATGAATTGGTATAAGAAATAAGACTATTATTCTTAGCCACCTAAGAAGAATCTCTTTAACAGGCTCGAAGGAGTGCCTAGCAAGGACAGACAGCATGGTGTGTAATTTCTCTGACGGAAATCTATGTAGTTATGGTGGATCTTTGAGGTCAGAGCCCTTGAGAAATCAATGAACGTGTGGGTGCTTGGAGAGACTGAGACCTTGGAAATGTGGGAGGACCAAAGGAAAGGCTAAGAAAGCTGCAAGTGAATTTGTTGATTAAGAATGGAATGGATGTCTAAAAGCTATGTGGAGCAACACATCAGGTGGATGGCACAGTGAATCAGACATCACAAGGCATATGACAAGCAACTAGGGATACTGTTCAGATCTTGATCTCAGCAAAAAAAAAAGAGGATGTTCCTTGTAGATGTGAAGTTCATTACTGCAGGAGGAATCAGACATAGATTCTTAATGTGCTATGGCCCATCTAAATGGAACATGTAACTCCTTGTGAGAAAGCCCTGCATGTTCCAGGACTGGAATGTCTCACCACTAATGGTCTTATAGTGAAATTTCAAGAAACACTCATTGTGTTAAATTTTAAGACGCTCTGTAAATTGGCCTGCCCAGGTGATTTTATAGAAGCTTTTCTCGTTCCACTTGATCCGCTATTCCCTGTGGCCATTCATTTTCTCTAATATGGTCTAATGCGTATCTTGTTTTCTTATAGTGAAATGTCAAGAAATTTCAAGAAAGATTAAGATCTGTACAGGCTTGACCTATATGAGGAGGCTAGAACAGCTACACAAGTTTGTCATGGCAACTGCATCCACCGGTGACACTGACACCTAGCATGCAGACACTCATCACCCATAAGAGCTTAAAAACCAAGGCTTAACTAAGGACAAGAAGATAATGTCATGTCAAACATAGATGAAGTATACATGCTGCATAAGGGCGAGGCTGTATGTCTCACTTACTAAAGGCAGTGAAAGTAAACCTACATGACTCATACTGATAGTATATAGTGACGCTTGTGGACTCATGATGACTGTTACTCCAGGAGGAAACAATATCAGAAGACTTTCATCAGTGACTATTCCAAGTTTACTGTTACGTACTGTCGGGCAGTCCCGCCATGAGGTTATTTTCCTTTCCGCTGGAATGTGCTTTGCTCTGCACCTGCTTTTCGGTTTTGCTCCTTATCTGCCTGCTGGCCTTGAGCGCTCATCGCTTGGGCGCGTATGCCTCCGATTCTCTTGCTCACCCCTGAACCGTTAAACAGCTCCCCGTATTTTATATTCATTGCTTATTGGCCTCTAGGTGTCGGGGGGTCTTGTATGAACCCACTGTATTTACTATTGCCATTTTGTATGCATCATTCCTGACTCAAAGAGTCCAAGTTGACTTCATCTTACTCTGATCAATAAAGCTGAATCTAGTTAAGAACCGGCTGTTGAAGTACCTGACACGTACCTCCTGAAACAAAAGAGTGAAATGTTTGGGAAACTCCAAGAGTTTTGTATGCGCCATTTTGTATGCATCATTCCTGACTCAAAGAGTCCAAGTCGACTTCATCTTACTCTGATCAATAAAGCTGAATCTAGTTAAGAACCGGCTGTTGAAGTACCTGACACGTACCTCCTGAAACAAAAGAGTGAAATGCTTGGAAACTCCAAGAGTTTGTGGCTGCTGCCAATGATAAGTTCCAAAGGGAAGCCACAACCATTCTGCACAGGCAAGGGGGGGGGGAGTATATAAGTAAGGAAGTGGAACACTACCTAAGGGAACAGGATATATAGCACCAGACAACCGTGTTATATGCACCTGAATGAATAGAACAACAAAAAGGAAGAACTGCACCTAGTTGAAATAGCCAGATGCATGCTTCTGGATGCTGGGATGCTAAATAAATATCAGTGCAAAGCAATATGACAGCACCCTCTCTACACAAAGGATTATGGTCAAAGTAACAGACAGAACTCCATAGGAATTATGGTATGGATTCATGAAGCACATCACGGTGTTCGGCTGGCAAGCCTATGCCTTCATTCCCAGTAAAAAACAACACTCAAGGCTGGACAATAGAGCCACAAAAAAGAAACTGGTAGGTTACAGTGAAATTAAAAGACGCCTGCTCCTTGGGAGGAAAGCGATGGCAAACCTAAACAGCATGATAAAAAGCAGAGACATCACCCTGCCAACAAAAGTCCGCATGGTCAAAGCAATGGTATTCCCAGTAGTCATGTATGGCTGCGAACGTTGGACTATAAGGAAGGCCGAGCGCCGAAGAATAGATTCTTTTGAACTATGGTGCTGGAGAAGACTCTTGAGAGTCCCTTGGACTGCAAGGAGATCAAATCAGTCAATCCTAAAAAAAATCAACCTTGACTGTTCCCTGGAAGGCCAGATACTGAAGTTCAGATACTTTGGCCACCAAATGAGAAGGGAGCACTCACTGGAGGACCCTGATGCTGGGAAAGATTGAAGGTTAAAGAAGAAGGGGATGGCAAAGAATGAGATGGTTAGACAGTGTCATAGATGCAACGAACATAAAATTGAGCAAGCTTCAAAGGACAGCGGAAGACAGGCGGGCCTGGCGTGATTGGGTCCATGGGGTTGCAAAGAGTCGGACTCGACTGTGCGACTGAACAACAAGGTTACAGTGATCACTCTGAAGGGTACAGCATTCGATCCTGAAGACAGACAAGGTTGTAACAAGTGGTGCAGTATACTTGGATTATTTCTCTCAACTGTGTAGAGGATCCCCAATTTGTTCTCCTGTTGTCCTTACTGAAACTTGGTAATAGGCACTGGGGGCAAAGGCCTCTTTTTGGTACTTTTGTCGAGGGCATCCCCAACTAGTTTGTCTCCTTGACATGGGTAAGCCACAACTGTAGACTTGGCACGGATGTCAGCATGCCAGGCTCAGAGCCACAAGTTCTACTGGCAGTTGTCCCAGATGCCATAGCCAGCCGATTTCCAGGCATGCCGGCTCCTTGTGAATCCTGCTCAGCAGCAACTGCTGTGACCGGAGATCCTGTCTCTACTTCAGAGAAAAATCCACCGGGGAGGGCTCATTAGAAGCCATTTGGTAGATTGTAAATGTAATTGTTTTATAGCCTTCCAAAATTGCTGCCTCCAAGGGGCACTTTCCCCAACAGTCAAACTCCTTCTCTCAGATCTCCTCATGGAGGCAAGAGAGCAGAGAAAAATAGTAAGGGAGTTAGAGGAAATAAGAAAGAGCAGGCAAGTTAAGTATTTAGGGTTAGGAGAAGCAAAAAGAAGTAAGGAGGAAAAGAACAGGTGAACAGAGCCTATTCTGAACTGCTCTTCCTGTCGAGGCAGGAAAAGAACTGGGGAGATGGGCGACTCCCACCAAGGAGACAGGAAGTGGAAAGACATTGTTCCTGCCTCCCTGAATAGAGGATGGGAATCACCCACCCACCAAAATGTCCTCCACCTAAGAGGGAGAATAAACATTTTTTTAAATTAAAAAAGCCTGAAATAGCCCTCTATTGGTAGGGGGCCCTGACAGCTGCTATCATCTGAGGCAAGGTAAATGGAAGAATTTGGGCAAGATCTTCAAAAATGTACATCTTACCACCAACGCAGTGTGAAAACACCATCAACTATGGTCTTTTCAAAATGATCATATAAAACCAGGTTTGGGAAAGATCACAGAGCAAAGCAGAGGCAAACTGGGGAAATGGATGACATTGAATGGATGCTCCAAAACAACCTCACTCAATTTTGGGTGTCAAAATGGAAGAAAACCTGCATGTGGAAGCAGCCTATTCTGTAAACAGACTGCATGCCTAATATTCTAGCTGCTTCTGTTTGGAGACAACCAGGCAAGCTGCTTCACAGTTGTCATTTCTACTTTTGCTTATGAGCAATGAATTACTTGGCCACTCAAAAGGATTCGTCTCAACTTTGAAATAGTCTTCCTTTTCAAACCAGAAACAATTTTTGTCCATTAGATCTATGAGTTTGCTATAAGATCAATACAGTATTATTCTGCAAATAATAAAATATCCCAAAACCACTACTGTACAGAGAAAATTCAAGACTTCTGGTTGCAGGGACTACACTTCAAGCAACCACATGGAAATTAGTAACCAACTACTTTTCTAGCACCTTGCTGCACATGTTCTCCTTCATGCGCTTATGGTTATTGGAACTGAGTATGCAGCAGACAGAATGTGTTAAACTGCCCTCAGGCCTCTTCTGTTCTTTGACTAAACCATCAGTGCTGTTTTTCTTCCTTCTGTAGCTTCCATAATAAGAATCTGGAACACAGTTTCATTTATTTAAATGTGCTGATGGTTTAGTTATTTTAGCATTTCAATGTATTATCTTGTACACTGTTTCTAAGCACAATTCAAAGTGCTAATGCTTAACTTTAAAGCTTACAACTGACTTGAGAGTGATGTATCCAAAGGACTATATTATCTTGTAGTGTCTAGCTTAAGTCCTATTCTCTGCACAGTGGCAACCAGTGTCAGTGGTGGCACTCCAACCTGAAATGCCCTCTTTCTAAAGGCTCAACTGATGCCTAATTTGTTGAAATCTACGTGTCAGGTTGAAACATGCTTTTTGCCCAATCATTTAATTAACTACCAATATTTATATCCCACCTTTCTGCCTGATCAGGGCCACCAAGGCTAATCAAGACATCCTACCTTTCGGTTGGTCATTTCAATACTCTCTATAGATTTTACAGTCTGCATTCCCACCTCACCTATCACATCCAAGTGTTCAGATCCCACTTACTGCCATGTAGGGTCGGCATCCAGCATCTCTTGTTTTCGCAATGGAGTCTACAAGTTGTCCGCTGATGCCAAAATCACAGAGTTTGATATTTCCGTTTCTGTCCAGAAGAATATTGGAAGGTTTAATATCTGCAAGGGATGTGGACAAAGTGCTTCAGTTTCAAATCTGCCGAAGGTTATATAGCAAGAGACACAAAATCAGAACTGAAGACAATGTATGCAGTAAAACAACTTCCTCATTTAAGAATGCAATTATATACTTTGCAATAGCGACTCTTAATGTGCAAGACATCACTTGTATAATTGAGGGATAGTTCTAAAACAACTCTAAAACTACATCCCTTTAAGAGATTACCCACATTTCTGATAATGCCCAACGGGTTATGTTAATTAGCTTTTGCATTGAGATCGACCACTAATTCCAGTGCCTCTAGAGAAATAAAATCAGATGGAACCAGTCTAGCACATGGAAATAATCATATGGAATATTCAAAATAGCTCAATAATGAAGACATGTTGGATAATATATGGTCCTTTTTATGCTATTGGTTCTTAGAAAAAGCTGGAGAAATAATCTGATACAAAAACTAGCTCATGAAAATAGGCAAACCGCAGACAGTACGACAGGTTCAGGAACCAACTGAAGGGGACATAAATTGGCCATCCCAAACACATTGATTCAATTGTGGGACTACTGAAATATTTGCATCAGTATGGCCAAACTACCTAACATTTATTCTGAACCCAGAATAGACAGACAGAAAAGGTTAGAAGAGTGAGAAGGAGGGATGGGGCAGACTGCCTGTTGGAGTTGGATGATATACTTTCCTTCTCTCTTTGTAAACTCTAGGTGACTGCTACCTAGAGTTACTCTAAAATTTGTATTTTAAAAACACATGGAACGCTCACAACCATCATTACAAAGGATCTTGGAAAGTGACAGAGAAAATCAATGTCAGCAAAATATTGGGGAAATAACCATATTTATCTTTTCATAAAATCTAGCAAACAATACTAAGCATACTTTATAGACAGCAATACCACTGAACTGAGTGGGAATTTTTAGTCAACATGCTTATCGTTGGACAGCTAGGTTTAAATATGAGCCATAATAACATGGTTACATGGACTTTGTTAAATAAAGGGTACTTTGCACAAAACACAGAAGATGTTTCAAAAAGTCATATCATCCGAAGAAGCTCATACTTTGACGGTAGAACAAAAAAGCATACAACTATTTCTGTGGAAAGGACAAACCAGATAGGCCTACCTCTGTGAATAATTTTCAAGTTCTCTTTTAAGTGGTTTAGTGCTTTCACAGTCTAGGAGAGAAGAAAAAGTCTTTATGCAGGGGGAAAAGGCAATTATAATATAATTCCTGTTATTACACAATCTCACAAATATGAACAAAGATATTTCAGACAAATTATGAAACAGAAATGTGAAACAATCCCTTCAAACGTTTAATAGCAACATCCTGCAGTGCAGTGAATACAAACTGCAATAGAAATGGAAAGATGAATCTTCTGATGACAACATTTGGAATAAGTATGGAAAGGGGAGAAACAACAGTACTTAGGCTTACCAAGTGGCGGCGGGGGATCCGCATGTCTTCACAGGATCCCTGCTGCGGGGACGACGACACGCGTTGCACCCGCCGTCGCCAGGATGTGACGCTACGTGTCGCTCTGGCAACAGGACTCCAAACAGCCCCGTTGCCAGAGCGACGCGTTGCGTCACATCCTGCCGATGGCGGTGCAACACATATCGCTGTCCCCGCGGCAGGGATCCTGTGAAGACATGTGGATCCCCCGCTGCCACTTGGTAAGCCTAACAGTACTGGGAGTAAAGCAGTATTCTGCCAGAGAGATAAGCTCAACCTACACCTATCATTTTCTTTTTGCCTGCTGTAACAGAATCATAGGGCTCTAGCCCCTCACTATATGACTGAAATGAAAGCAAAAATGAATATTGTGATACTTTACAGACTAACACGTTTCTCATGCCACAAACATTTGTGTGCTAGAGTTCACTTCATCAGATACATCTGGGCTCTAGCTCACAAAAGCTTTAAATGTAACAGTTACACTATCTCATGACTTTTTTTTTTACTGCTGCAACTTAAAACATTTAACCCCCTGTGAACTGATTGAAGCTAGCTGGGAAAGATTATACCCTAGAAGGCCATAATCACTGTGAAGAAATGCATTTTTTTGGAAGTTGCAAATGAGCAAAACCTTCACATTCAGTTTTAAAAGTTTTTTTTTCCCTCTCTCTCTCTGGGCAGAGGTCTGGAAGAGGCAGCCACTGACCATGTGCTGGCCTGAGGAGCTGAAGGAAACCTCAAGGAAAAGGTCACTCTGTAGAGATCTGTAACTTCCTAAGCTAAGGAGTCTGTCCTACAAGATCTGGGTGTGCTGTGCTAGGTTCATACTTTAGGACTCTCAAGTATTAATAGTCACATTCCTGAGCTTAAGCCACCTAGCCCCACATATCCTGCATCGCTAACTCTTCCCAGCAAACCCATACCCTAATTTTGGCAAGCCTACTACCGCAATCAACCAAGATACAGAATACAAAACAAATGTTGTAAACTCCACCTAATTTAATTCAGGTACACATATTACTCCCATTATGCAGTCACGCCATTGATTACTAGGCTCAATTTAAGGTATTGACTATCACATATAAAGCCTTTCATGGACTTGGTCCCTCATATCTGTGAGACTACCTCTCCCCCTATGCTCTACCAGGACAGCTTTGCTCATTTAAGCAGGGCCTTCTGCGGGTGCCACCCTGCAAACGGGCAAAATCAACAACTGCCTGTACACATGCATTTTCTGTTGTGGCCTCCACCTTCTGAATAGCCTGCCTGAAGAGGTTAGGAAGGTTCCCACTCTTTTTGCAAAACTGAACTATTCAAGAGGGCTTTTTTACACAGGTAACAGGGCTTTACTATAGCAAAATGGTTCAGAAAGATGCTTGGGTAAAGGGTTACGGTCTGTGGACTATGCTACTGTGTATAGTTCATATTATCTGTTGCTGTAAATAGGTTTCTATTATGTAATTTTTACACTGTTGAATGCATCATGGTAATACTTATGCTTTGCTTCAGCTCTGTTCCAGATTTCTACAACTAAATCCTATGGCACTGTTTACTTGATGTCCCATCTTATTCATTATATTTACTTACTCTGCATTATCTGCCTTGAGTCCCAGTGAGAAAGGCAGACTATAAATAATATACATAAATAAAATAAAAAGAAGCACTACTCACTATCTCAATAAGGAAGGGGGAGATACAGCAAGAAAATGCTAAAGATTCGGAAACCAGAATTTTTTCACCCTCGTTTTAAAATAATTTTAACAGAGATTTTCTTAGACTGCAGTATTAGAAAATGCATGGAAAATGTAGACAGGAACTTTTTAAAAACTTTATATAAATTAACAAGAGAGGCTATAGTTCTTGCAAAGTCCCTGTCTGCAATTTACATACATGAAAATGGATGGCATGAATAAATTATGAGATGAACTTCTCATCCCACTCCCCATTTTTTAGCAACCTAGAATTACCCAATTTTAAAAGTTAGTATTTAATTAATGCTCACAATGAAAACATATCAAAAGTAAAAAGCTAAATCAGCTCTAAAATTTGTATTTTAAAAACACATGGAACGCTCACAACCATCATTACAAAGGCTCACAATGAAAACATATCAAAAGTAAAAAGCTAAATCAGCTCTTGTCCAGAACTTAAATTGGGAAAGTAAAGCCAGACAGTGCTTGAACAGGTAAGCAATTATTATTATTATTTTTTTAAAAAAAACTTACAGCTAAAGTGATTTTGCCTAAAATTTCTTCTGGAATAACGTCATCTAATACACTATATACATATTTGTAAAATTTATCAAACGAGGTAGACATGAGCTCCATACAGATCCAACAGTCACCCTAAAAAGAGAGGGGGGGGGAGAGACATTCTTTATTACTATTAAACTGAAATACACACTTGGAGAGCTTAGTGTGAGATCTTTTTCAATTATGATGGAAAGAGAGGTCAGACAAAGCAATGTAATTTTCTACCGGTGCAAATCTTACTAACAGGTACAGAACACATGGCATTTTGCATACAATTGATATATAGGCTTCCTGACAAAACATTCTGTTTGCACTCCCATCAAATGGCAATTGTTCCAATGAAAAGATTATGCAATACTTACGTACCATTTCCTTATACAAAAAATTGTCTTTTTAGAAACAATTTCTATACCAACAACCTGCCAGCTACTGATGTAAAGCTTACTGGTTTGTAATTTCTTGAACCTTTCTTCCTTTTCCCTATAACCCGGTCTTAGGGCCCTGCCTTGTCTTACATGGGTTGCCAAACATATTAATTGGTAATAGACCCAGTTTTCGTTTACTATATTTTCTTGAAACACCTCAGATTCTGCCACTGTTGTTGTTCAATTACAGTCGAGTCCGACCCTTCGTAACCCCATAGATCACATCATAGCAGGCCCTCCTGTCTTCCGTTGTGCTCCGGAGTTTGCTTAATTTCATGTTCATTGCATCTATGACACTGTCTAACCATCTCATTCTTTGCCATCCCCTTCTTCTTTTTCCTTCAATCTTTCCCAGCATCAGGGTCTTCTCCAGTGAGTGCTCCCTTCTCATTTGGTGGCCAAAGTATCTGAACTTCAACTTCAGTATCTGGCCTTCCAGGGAACAGTCAGGTTTGATTTCTTTTAGGATTGACTGATTTGATCTCCTTGCAGTCCAAGGGACTCTCAAGAGTCTTCTCCAGCACCACAATTCAAAATAATCTATTCTTCGGCACTCGCCCTTCCTTATAGTCCATTAAGCTTATGTAATTGAGCAATAAACAGTGGTAGTATTCTTCTATTTGTATATATATCCTACATAGCAGTTTTCATATTAACTGCATTTCTCAGAACTTTAGCAATGGTAGCAGAGCTTCCCTGAAAGAGCTATTGCTCAGTTCTATCGATCCTCTGCAATGTGCAGAAATTCTATGGTACATGCTCAGGGGTTCTTTTGAAAGCAGAAGACAGAATGCTTGAAAACTACTGTTATGTATCATCAGAAGCTTTTGACAGTCAATCAAAACAGGTACTTTTTAAAAAGTGAAGACTTGCTGTAGATAGAACAGCTTAGATCCTACATAGTGTGTGCAGAGCTACAGTAGAAAATGGGCAACATCTCCCCACTCGTCTTCTGTGGTGCACAAAACTGTGCCCCTATGAACAACCTCAACAATAGCATGAGAGTTGGTGGAAGTCTGCAGCGGGAAGGGGGGGAAATCAGCAAAAAAGGGCCCCATCCTTTAGCAAACTGAAGTGCTTTTCATGAGTTGAAAAGAAGTACAGGATCCAAACCAACATTTCTTCATCTCTAAGTCATGGCTACAAGACAGGGAATGCCTCTTGTACTTGCAGGCTCCTCCAGTACTAAGTTAGCTTACCCTGCAAGTTGGCAACTGTCTGCTCTTTAATTAATGTATTTCATTACACCCTAAAATTATTGAAACAAATTATCTAAATCATCTGGTACAAATCAAGCAGTTTATGAATGCCCACCTCTCTAAAGAGTGCACCATAAAACTGAACAATATATGGGCAGTCACTACTTCGCATAACTACATCCAAGTCCATCAAAAGCTGTTTCTGTTCCTTTTCATCCACCGTTGACCGAATTCGCTGAAAGAGTAAAAAGGGGAGAGATAGTATAATCAGCTTAGGAGGTGACAATAAGCTACTGCAAAGCAGAGTTTGAAAACACAATAAACTCATATTTATATCAAGTAGAAATATTTTAACTGGGAGAAATTCCTAGTCCACCAAAGACTTTAGTTCAACAGAAAGGCATGTAACCAGTTGCCAGAACTTAAACACGTTGAGCACATCGTGATTAGCCATCAGGAACAATTAATTTCCCTAACAGTGAGAAAAACACAGGATAAGGTACCATGAGTGATTGCTGTCTTTTTTTAAAAAACGTTTTCACACTGATGGAGTACTTCCTCTGGAATGTATGTATGTGTCCAAGGTCCACTGCTGACAGACCAATGGGATGTTTTGTTACAGTACAGCCTTTAATTCCCATTCCTCATCCTACACTGAAAAGGGGGAAGCAGCATCAAGACACTGATAGAGAGCTGAGTACTCCCATGTCCTAAGAATGACAAAGACTATGCAGAGGTCCTGCACCCACTTGTTTCAATGTTGCTCCCTCTTCCACTGTAGCAATGTAGAATCAGGTGACTACTTAGATAGCTTTTAGTATGTTAAAATAATGGGGGAACCTCAGTGATCAATTCAAGAGAGTAAAAACAAGTTAGATTTCTACATTACAGATTAAACTATATTTAAAAACAAAACAAAAAAAGCAATTCACTGAACAAAAATATTTTAATAACCTATCAAACTACAAACTTTATTTAGATATTAATTTTTCAATAGTGTATATATTAAGGTGTGGATGAAGTTTATAAAGGTGTACAGTATAATACAAATGAAGGTGCTATCTGCCTCTGCAGGGGAGAAAGCCCTGGGCTGTACCACTAGAAAGCATGCAGCCTTGACTACGTCTTGGTTGGTAGTACCCTCTACCGTCAAGGCTGTGAAGTACTCATGTTCTAACCAATGCAACTTTTCTATCTAGTCTGATTGTTCAGCATTTTAGTTCTGGAAAACTTAAAAAAGCACCACTCAATCTCTGTAGCACAAGAAACAGGAAAAACCTCTCCTCTCTCTCCGATGAACAGCTGCTCTTGCTGATGTTTGCACAGTATGTTTTGAAAGGCAGAAGAAATGCAAGCAATTTTAACCTTACAATTTGATACAGAAATATTAGCCAATGGAGACAAGTACAGAACTGGTCTTGTTAGGAAGAATAAAACTTCAATCACTTTTTAATATGAATTTTCTGCCATGATGCATAGAGTCTAAAGCAAAATCTCAGCTTACTTTCCCTTTTAGATTCAGGGAAAATCATGCCACTGATTGATGACAACAGGAATACGGGCAAAAATGATTACCACATTATAAAGACTTGGCATAAAAAGCCAAATGCTGAAGAGTTCCCTCTAAGCTGTGCATGTGAGCAGATGCTCATTAACACGGGAAGCCCTGCTCAGCAGCAATCAGCAGCAATCTGGAACTGTGCAGGATCTTGCACTGTTGATTGCCCGTTTTGGGATTATAGCAGGTATATTCTGCTCAGAATGTGAACACAGTAGGCGGGAAAATTACAGGGAACATTGCTCCCCATTCCTTCTTTTAAAAATAATAATAATGAAAATTGTACCAGGACAAATCAAAGCATAACCTCAATAAATACCTGACACTTTTCCTCTCTTGTAGAAAAATGTGAAGCATACAATCCCAGCACAAACTGATTTCAGAAATAATTGTAAGAGGGAAGAAAACTGTTACAACAGCAGCTACGATGGCAAAATACCACCTCTCATTGTAAATGTCCCTTGCCTCAAATCGCCCTTTTATGGCAAAAGTGTTTATATTAGTATCATGTAACACAATATGGCAGTACAGACACTCCCTTCCTTTTTCATACAATGGAGACCTTAGTCTGCCTGGTCCCTAGGTAGTAAGAAGATAGTATATTGGGGGGGATGGTGTCAGCTTCTCTATGTACTATAAATGGGGACTTAATCAGAGATTATGTACTTGAAATTGCATACACTTGCACTGGAAGGCACTGTTGTATTGGAAACCTTAACTTCACAATACAACTTTAATATTCTAACAATTCCAGACCAGAGAGGTAAACAATTTACAGCTATGTAGCACCTTTATTCTCTGAAAGGATCATACAATTGCTACCCACCAGAGATATAAAAGAACCTCTTAACACTTTTGGGCAGCTATGAAGAAGTCAGACTAGTGCAACTGTGGGTGAAGTGAGTAGATAGCTCATGAGAACAAGAAACAAGCTATGGAATATTTCATTTCCAAGTAATTGGTTAGAATCCATTTGACATAATAAGCAGGACAGCTTTGTAACTGATCCATCTGCAAGAAATCACAATCCCACCCACCCCCCACACATATACACTTCTATAACAACAATCCGGCTGTTATGGTTCTTGATGCAGAAATACTGAAAGTTGGAAGAGAAAGAAATATGTCACAGGTCTGCCACTCCAGGTTATCTGAAAGTCTGATTTATACAAGCAAGAGAATGTGGTGGTAAAATGCTGAAGTGGTAGAATGGATTGCATCAGGGGTCGTTTTGTAGAAAAAGAGCTAGGGGAACTCATTAGCATAACTCATTAGCATATGCCACACCCCCTGACATCACCGGAAGTGTGTCATAAGGTCACACACCCCGCCCCCAACGGTCCCGGCCGCCGCTGGCCTTGCAGCTCCACTGCCGAGCCCCATGAGGGGCCCGGCGGTGGACCTGCAAGGCCGGCGGGAGTGCAAGGAAGCCCTGCGAAGGCCCTCCCTGGCCCCAGGCAGGCAGGGGTGGGGAGAGGCAGGGAGGAAGCAACTTACCCTCCCTCTTCTCCTGCTTCCTCCTGGATGAATGAGGGCCGGAAGCAGGGCAGCCGGAAGCAGGGAGCGGGGCTTCATCATGTGCCCCGCCCCCTGTACCTCACCCGGGGGAACTGCGATCCCCTGCGATCCCCCCCGAAATGACCTCTGGATTGCATCATGTCAGAGCACAGGCAATATGAATGTTAAAATGACTGCAAATAGAAAATCAGTATAGAAAACAAGAAGGGGTGTAGAAGGTTTTTCCCTCCTCTGCTAGTTTTCTGTCTGTGTCAAGTTTTTTTCCCTCCTGTGAAGGGGCACTGAAAGCTAGGATTCACCACAACTCAGTCTAGCATCACGCCATCTTGGCATTCCAGCACCTTATTCTTCTGTGCAATTTTAGAGATCGAAAAATTTTCTTTGACCTCTGTTGAAGACACAGGATACATACAAAAGACATTGCACATTCCAGAATACAACTAGAAAGCACTTCAACAATTTGCTTAGCCAGCTATGGGTGAGGACACTCTCCATACATGTGATTACCGCGGGTAATTCTAAAAAGTATCTGCCTCACTAACCTGTTAGTGTTCTTTGAGGGGGTGAACAAACATGTGGACAAGGGGGATCCAATAGATATTATTTACCTTGACTTCCAGAAAGCTTTTGATAAAGTTCCTCATCAAAGGCTCCTAAGTAAGCTCAAAAATTATGGGATAGAAGGAGAAGTCCTTTTATGGATCAAAAACTGGCTAGTTCATAGAAAACAGAGAGTGAGTGTAGGTGGGCAATTTTCTCAGTGGAGGGTGGTAAGCAGTGGGGTACCGCAGGGATCAGTACTTGGTCCACTGCTTTTTAACTTGTTCATAAATGATTTGGAGATGGGAGTAAGCAGTGAAGTGGCTAAATTTGCGGATGATACAAAGTTGTTCAGGGTGGTGAAAACCAGTGAGGATTGTGAGGCACTCCAAGGGGATCTGTCAAGGATGGGCGAGTGGGCGTCAACATGGCAAATGGGGTTCAATGTGGCCAAGTGCAAGGTGATGCACATTGGAGCCAAAAATCCTAAATATAAATACACATTGATGGGGTCTGAACTGGCAGAGACTGAGCAAGAGAGAGATCTTGGAGTTGTAGTGGATAACTCACTGAAAATGTCGAGACAGTGTGTGACTGCAATAAAGAAGGCCAATGCTATGCTGGGGATTATTAGGAAGGGTATTGAAAACAGATCAGCCAATGTAATAATGCCCCTATATAAATCAATGGTGAGACCTCATTTGGAATACTGTGTGCAGTTCTGGGCACCACACCTTAAAAAGGATATTATAGCTATGGAAAAAGTGCAGAAAAGGGCAACTCGAATGATAAAAGGGTTGGAACACTTTCCCTATAAGGAAAGGTTAAAGCGCTTAGGGCTCTTTAGCTTGGAGAAGAGACGACTGAGGGGTGACATGATCGAGGTTTATAAGATTATGCATGGGAAAGAGCAGGTAAAGAAAGAGGTACTTTTCTCCCTTTCTCACAATACAAGAACTCGTGGGCACTCCATGACACTGCAGAGCGGTCGGGTTAGAACGGATAAAAGGAAGTACTTCTTCACCCAAAGAGTGATTAACACATGGAATTCACTGCCACAGGAAGTGGTGGGTCTGGGGCAAGTGATGCTCTGTCTTCTTGGTGCTTGGGGGGGGGGGTCAACAGTGGGAGGGCTTCTAATGTCCTGGCCCCACTGGAGGACCTCCTGATGGCACTGGTATTTCTGGCCACTGTGTGACACAGAGAGTTGGACTGGATGGGCCTTTGGCCTGATCCAACATTGGCGTCTCTTATGTTCTTATGTTCTTAAATACAGCATCTTCCATCAAAGTTTGATTTTTCCAAAGTCTCTTAACTCTCTAATACCAAAACTGTACACGTTCTAAGGGACTCTAACTTACCCTTTTCTGTTGTGCATTTAACCATTCCTAGTTTTTGAAATTTCATTAAACCTTAACTGTATATTACATGGAAAATCCATATCTCCATCTTCAAAAGACCACTATTCTTGAGTTCAAGATCCTTGCCAAACAACTATGACTTGCAGCAGCCCATCTCAGCAGTAATCTATGCTTCTCTTTTCCTCTGCTTTTTCTGAGCTAACATTGGCCATACTAGATAGGTGTCTTTTTTTCTACAGTTCCTAACATCTGGGTCATTGAGTCACCTTCCCATTTGTAGAGAATTCTGCCTTTAGAACGTCAGAATTTCAAGCTGTTGTTTTTCAGGTCCCTCAGCTGTTATTTCTG
Source organism: Gekko japonicus (assembly GCF_001447785.1). Lineage (NCBI taxonomy): Eukaryota > Metazoa > Chordata > Lepidosauria > Squamata > Gekkonidae > Gekko > Gekko japonicus. The sequence continues at coordinate 1,318,415 of NW_015175985.1, forward strand.
CTTCTTTTCACGCAATAAGCATGTCAGTATTCTAAACAAGACTAAGTTTTTATTCTGAAAACTTCCTACATCCAGTCTTCTCACAGACAAAAGGAAGAGGAGCACAAAGCAAGACAGGTGACAGTTGGGGAATCTTGGAAGCAGAGCCATTGGTATAGATTCTTAGAAGTTAGCTGAAAAATAACAAATGAAAGGGGTTGTGGTGGCTATGGGGTGAGCGGGGAAGGGAGGCTAAGCCAACTGCCTTCTTGACTGAAGAATATCCAGTCCCCCACTTTGGCCTATCCTACATAGATTCTTCATACCCCAGCTGCCTCCAATCAAATAAAAATTCTGGTCACCACACCTTAAAAAGGATATTATAGCTTTGGAAAAAGTGCAGAAAAGAGCAACTCGAATGATAAAAGGGCTGGAACACTTTCCCTATGAGGAAAGGTTAAGGCGCTTAGGGCTCTTTAGCTTGGAGAAACGACGACTGAGGGGTGACATGATTGAGGTTTATAAGATTATGCATGGGAAAGAGCAGGTAGATAAAGAGGTATTTTTCTCCCTTTCTCACAATACAAGAACCCGTGGGCACTCCATGAAATTGCTGAGCGGTCGGGTTAGAACGGATAAAAGGAAGTACTTCTTCACCCAAAGAGTGATTAACACTTGGAATTCACTGCCACAGGAAGTGGTGGCAGCTACAAGCATGGACGGCTTCAAAAGGGGATTAGATAAGCATATGGAGCAGAGGTCCATCAGTGGCTATTAGCCACAAGGGATAGATAGGGACTCTGGGGCAAGTGATGCTCTGTCATCTTGGTGCTTGGGGGGGGGGGTCAACAGTGGGAGGGCTTCTAATGTCCTGGCCCCCCTGCTGGACCTCCTGATGGCACTGGTATTTCTGGCCACTGTGTGATACAGAGTGTTGGACTGGATGGGCCTGTGGCCTGATCCAACATTGGCATCTCTTATGTTCTTATGTTATGTTAAAAAGGGGGACGCACACTTTAAAATAAAGATTAGTACTGTGCAAGCTATGTGTTCCCTAAAGGTCTCTTATTTGCAAACCTGCTAAACTACAGCTGTACTTGTATTTGAGGTAAACAGAAACTCCTGCTTCTTACAGTTTTTATTTCACAGACAAAACACGGATGGAGATGAACAACAAAGGTTTATTTAACAGAAAATGAAGTATTTAATAAGGTAAATATGATGTGTGCATAACTTAGATATATAAAGTAAATAACCCCTGAGGGGATATTTGATTCCCCTGTCTCTGGACAGGGTACCACAGTAGGTTCAAGACTGCTCTTTTCTCCCACAGAACCTACCCGCTAGGGGTCTGCATTCGGCTATATTCGAGCACACCCCCCCCCCCCCGAGAAATACCTTATTGGTATTTTCCAGCTATTCTTTCAGATGGACATTGATTTCGGTATGTTCTCAGCTATCTGAAATGGTCAAGCCCCCAAAATCCCGAAAATATTTGGGATTTTTCGGGACTGCTGGGTAGTTGAAGTTAAAGGGCATTTAAAGGGATTGTAGTCCCTTTAAACATCTTCTAGGTGAACTCAATGCTTAGAGAAGGTGTTTAAAGGGACTGCAAGCCCTTTAAATGCCTTCAGAGTTCATTTGCGGCTTGGAGTACTGTGATCCCTTTAAACACCTTTTTCCTCTCCACTGAAATCAATGGAAAATGGGGCACCTTCTTTGGACGCCCATAAAATTGGACCCCCCAGTCCAATCTTTTTGAAACTTGGGGGGTTTTGGAGGAGAGGCACCAGCAGCTATGCTGCAAATTTAGTCCCCCCACCTCAAAAGACAACCCCCCCAGTGCCCCAGATTGATTCTCCATTATACCTTATGGGGACCATTTACTATAATAGTCCCCATAGGATATAATGGAGCAAAAAAAAATAATAAAATCAGGATTTCCAAAACATCCTAAATACCATACCAGTATAGGGATTTGGGAATATCGGAAAATACCAATATTTTTCAGGTTCAATATACCCAAACCCGAAAAATACAATTTTTGTTTTGCACTCCCCTACTACACGCAACTGTTAGGAATTGTGACAAAACGGGGACCCACCCTCAGCCCTGGGAGACTGAATAGCCGTTCTGCGGCTCGCAAGCCCCTGTTTTTACCTGCCCACCCTGCCTGGTGGGGCTATTTCCTTCCTCTGTCGTTGCCACCACTCACTGAATGGACACCACCTTCTTAGAGGGACAGTGAGACCCCTCTGGCTGATTTCCCAACACGGGAAAGTGGATATCTCAATCTTTGGGCACCCTCTGGAGAGTTCGCAACCTCTCTGATTTGGGCCTGTTTGAGTTCTCTGGCCTCCGTTTCCTCTGGTAATGTGCTGAGCGGGGAGGACTATGTGTTTAAGGCACTACCAGGCTTTAAAATTTAAAAAAAGATTCATTTTAACTATATACAAGTTAGGTACAGAAAATAAATATAGGCACTTCAACACAACCTGAGCAGAAAATGAACAGAAGTAAACCGCAATTCCTCTGTCCCCGACACACACCCTCTCTACGTCTACAGTGGGTGGCTACAGGCCAGGATTTGCTTTCCCCATCCTCGTTGGAAAGGAACTCCAGCCCTCCTCAGGGCTAGTCACCAACACTGCTAACCCTCCTGGCTGTCCACCATGACCTATAGTGGCCTGGACTGACCACGGAGTGTTGGTAGCAGGAGTCCCACCTGTACGCACCCCTTGAAGCTGCTGTTCAAGCTCAGGCAAAGGCCAAGACTAGGCTGAGACTAAAAGCCTTCCTGGAGGTCCAAAGCCTTTATCTGCCAGGCTCCACCCCCGGGGTGGGTCCATACTTTCCCGCACTTTTCCCCTAAAGCTGTTGGGAAATGTAGGCAGCCCCATTGTTCCCTATGGAGTACCTCCCCCCTCCAGAGGACTACCCGACTGGCAGCCATTTTAAGGTACTGCTGCCTCTGCCTGGCAGCTATTTCATTACAGGAATGATGGAACCTTAACAGTTTGGTGTAGTGGTTGAGTGCGCAGAGTCTAATCTGGGAGAACCGGGTTTGATTCCCCACTCCTCCACTTGCACCTGGCTGGATGACCTTGGGCAAGCCGTAGTTCTGATAAGAGCTTGAAAAAGAGCAGTTTCTGTCAGAGCTCTCTCAGCCCCACCTACCTCTGTTGTGGGGAGGGGAAGGAGTTTGTAAGCCGCTCTGAGACACCTTTGGGTAGTGAAGGGTGGGGTATAAATCCAATCTCTTCTTCTTCTGTTTATTTGTATCACTAAAATAAGATTTCTTCCCTAATTTGACCCCCCAAACCCTAACTAAAAAATGCAAATAAAAGGCTGGCTAAGCTGATACTCATTTCCAGAGCCACAAAATCCCTATCCAAAAGCAAAAAAAAGAAAAAAAGAAAAAGAAATGTTCAGCCTTCTTAAGCTGGGGCTGGCTCAGCCCCTCTGATCCAGTGGAGTTCCATGGACTATGACTGGCTGACAATCACTTGGATCGGCGTAAGGCCTAAAACACAGGGATTGGTTCAGGACCCTGGAGGAGAGGTGGGACTTTTAAGGTGGTTGCCACGGGGTCATCCTAGTGAATAGAAGGTGAATGTAGAAAAGGATCTCAAGAGCCACTGTGGTGTAGTAGTTACAGCATGGTACTAGGATCTGGGACTCCAAGGTTCAAATCTCCATCCTTATTCTATTAGCCAGAGGTTTTTTCCTGTGTGGATACTTATTTCTTTTTATTATTATTTAAGTACCGGAGGGTACACTTTTATTGGGTTTTTTTACATTATATACTACAAACATACAGACAGACAACACCCAACTACCCCCAACAACATATAACATATAACAAGAGACTTTTATAACTTCTTCTGCTTATTAAATTTCTACATTCATTATCTATTTTACTAAGCTTATCTTTTCTGCGTTCTCAAATTACTACATTTATCCATCAATTGCAGATACTTATTTCCACCAACAGAGGGCTCACCCTACCCCAACAGCTTTTCCTAGTGTCATTAGACTTCCTGGGTTTGTACAAAAATCCAAAAACTAAAAAAATCTCTTCCGGGATGGCTGAATTCCCCCCAAAACCTTTTGAAATGGCCTCTGCAGGGATCTGCTTCAGGCATCAACGGTGAGAGATTAGAATGTTGAGGGGGGGGGGCTTTGTCAGTAAAAGGGTGGGGGAGGGGC
>NW_015175985.1:1322736-1340119 GCF_001447785.1 Gekko japonicus
ATTTGCATGACTCACCTAGCCTCGGCTGCTTGCTACCATTCATCATCAGCCACTAGGGTTGCCAAATCTCTCTTACCTCCTCGGCGGGGGATCGCTGGCCATCTCCCGGTGCGCGCGCGCCGCATCTTCGTCACCCGGATGTGATGTCACACGCTGGGGCAGGGCCACAGCCATTTGAGGGGAAAACTCATCCGGGTGACTTGCACGCGGGGGTGGGGTTTCCCCCGGGCCCCAATTCTGCGGGGGCAGAAATCGGGGCTCAAAAGCGGGGGGGAATCCGCCCCCCGGGGGCATTTGGCAGCCCTAGCAGCCACCCTATGAAAGCCAGTGAGGTGCAGCAGTTAGAGCTTCAAAGTAGGGTCTGCAAGACCCAGGTTTAGATCCCCATCTTGCAGTGGAAGCTGGCTGCATCATTTTGGACCAGTCACATATTTCACCCTAACCAACCTCACAGGGTAGTTGTGCAGATAAAAAGGAGGAGGGAATAATGAAAGCTGCTTTGGTCCCCACTGTGGAGAAAGACTATAATTTTCCTAGGTTGAGGCCGGGGGGTGGAGATGGAAAGCAGAAGACAGAGAGGCAGATAAAAGTAGGTTGGCTGTTGGGTGGGAAGGAAATAGGGTTGCCAACTCCAGGTTGGGAAATTCTTGGACATTTGAGGGGTGGAGCCTGGAGAGGGTGGGATTTGAGGTGGGGAGGAACTTTGGACTGGTGTAATGTCATAGACTCCACCCTCCAGCCATTTCCTCCACAAGAACCACCATTGCCAGCCTCCAGGTGAGGACTGGAGATCACCCAGAATTACAACTGTTGTCCAGGCGACAGAGATCAGTTCCCCTGGATAAAATGGCTGTTTTGGAGGGTTGAGTCTATGGCGGGTCTCCACTTGTTAAGTCATAAAGCTCACAGGGTGGCCTTGGGGCAGTCATGCTTTCTGAGGCAAACCAACTTCAAAGGTTGTTGTGGGGGTCAGGAGAATGATATAAACCACTATGGGCTCCTTGGAGAAAAGGCAAGATAAAAATATACTAAATAAATACTTGAACTGCACACAATGAGAATGTGCTGGAACAAGCCATGTATCTTGCACAATCTATGAATACTCTGGAGATCTGTCCAGATGTTTTGCAGCCTCTATCTAACTGCTCTTTTGGATCCTGTATCAATTATAGGCTACACACACACACACACACACACACACACACACAGAGAGAGAGAGAGAGAGAGAGAGAGAGAGAGAGAGAAGCTGCTTAGTAGAAGTAGGCTGGAAATGAGCAATTGCGATGTGAACAAACTAGTAACAAGAAAATTCCAGACATATTCCAGCTTTTACACCACAGCAACTCTCCTGCTAATAGGACATTACAGCACAACAAATGCTCACAGGCAGTCAAATGGATCCCTTTCATCTGAGAAATCCCCTACACTTGTTCCTTCTGACAAAGCATCCTGAAGTGCCTCAGCTCCTTCCCATTCAAATGCCAAGACAGCACTAACTGATAGAACATGAAGGCTATTTGCTCTTACCATGTCCATTAAACATATGGGTCAACAAATAGGTGTCCATAAACAGCTGCTACTCTGAAATCCTCCTCCCCCCACAACTTCATGAGTCATATAATATCCAAATGTTTACATCAAGGCAAAGCCTGATAGTGAGAAGCAATGCTCCCTCTAAGCTGTGGAGTCTTGTGAGCTAAAATCCTGCTTTGTGAGCTCCTGGCATTAAAGTTGTGAGCGAGCGATTTGGCTGCTGCATGAATTAGTTTGCTCTGGAGCTATCCTTCCTGAGCCAAGACAAAAATGTGTGAGCTGGAAATGAAAAAACTGTGAGCTAGCTCACACTGACTCAGCTTAGAGGGAACACTGGTGAGAAGGGCTGGATATTTTCTAATATCCTTTGTGTCTGCTTTTACTTCAGAGGAACAGAGCTGTCAAACTGATTTCTAAGAAAGTCAAATGCATAGGGATGCCGGCACATCAGTTATTTAATTATCTCATGGCAGCAACTGTATGATAATTTCCTGAATCTAAAAGGCTTCCGGAATGTAAGAACCAAATTTTCTAGGTCTGAAGGCATGCTTGCCATTTTTATTCTAACCATAAACACACATACAACAATTTGACACTTCTTGGCATAGCTGGTGTCCCTTTAAAAACAAACACACAGGCAGAACAGACAATTCCTAACAGGTAGCAAGAAGGCAAACTGCAAAAAAGTGGTGGAAGCAGGACTGCTGTGCACATTATATTTTTTTAGGTATGTGCCTCAAGACGGCTGATATATGCGCTTTGAAACTCTAGCACCTGTCCATTCTATGTTCAAGTATGTGTGCTTCCACTTCAAATACTGCCTTTATTACAGGCAGTTCTGGCAGAAGCCAGCTGACATGTAAGGTTTGAAGCAACCCACTCCTGGTGCAGCTTCTTGTTGAGTGTATACGTCATAGCAAATCTGGGTTTCTGGCTTTTTAATGAGCGGAATGTTCTACAGACTGGCACTCAGCACTGCAGTAATACACCCAAGTTACAGCCACAATGAAACAATCATTAGCATATGCCCACTTTCCAAATTCTGGGTGAGAAGGGAACAAAAGAGAATTGATTTATCCCTGGCCAATGCTCACTGATGTACCTCAAAGACATTCCCACTGCTCTTGGAGGAAAGAAGTAGTGTGAAGAACATGTAAGATATCCATGAACATTTTGGTCAAACCCTGTTCCGCTCCTATCACACCTGAGGACTAGTAGCATATGGGTTGTAAAAAACATCTTTTTATCTCCACTAACTAGAAAGGAAGGTGCAAGAGAACAATCCTAGAGCATGTAGAATACAATGCAGATAGTAGTGTTTGCTGGGATGAGCATTTGGCTCATTTTGGCCCTGACATCAAGTAAGGTTGGTAGCAGTGTTGAAACTATTTTACAAAAACACCCCACCCAGTTATTACATAATTATTTTTATTTGTAAAACTCAAATAGCATGCAGTAGCTAATATGATGGAAATGGCAGGTGACACCAACCTCAACCTACAACAGAGTATTGAATCATACAGATCATGATAATATTGCATAATATTGTTAAGGACAAAGTTTATCTTTGGTCTAGGGTACAAGAGTTTTAGGGAAAAAGAATGGGCTGCATTTGTGTGGAGCTGCTGAAAAATGCTGAATGAGAATTCTTAGATACTCAAGTTCCAGCAATCTGGGCAGTAGGTGAAGAAAACGATCATCCAGGTTTCCCCTCTCAGCACACACTTTATAGCTGCTCCACCCCCTAAGTTAACAACTGTAGCAAAGCTTAAGGTGCCAAAAGCGTAAGATACAAGCCATTCCAGAGAAGACTCTGAACAAAGGGTGTCAAACATACGGCCCATGGGCCAGATCTGGCCCCTGCAAGGCTCAGAAATGGCTCACAAGCAACTGGCTCCCTTTTGCTTCCTTCTCCGTGGCTGCTGCTGCTGCTGCATTGCAGCTTGCTTTTGCCCAGCTCCCTCTGCTGCTTCCTGCAAAGCCAAGCCTCCCTTCTCTCCATTGGCTGAGGGCTCCTCCTTTGGGAGAAAGGGAAGGGCAGGCAAAGAGCAAGAGAGATCCCCACCCAGGAGAGAAAGCAAAGTCTGAGCCCCATGGCTCCTTTAAGACCAGCAGCATTTTATTTCAGGTATAAACTTTCATATACTACTTCAGAAGAAAGAAGGGAGGGAGGGACAGATGGAAGGTTCTTCTGACAAGTATAATTTACATTGAAATCACTACGCTCTGCTGCTTTCTTTGAGACTTGATATCTGTCTCTGTCTCTCTCTCATACACATACACACACATACACAGGTATATGTGTGTTAAAAGGAAACGACAGGTTGGGATAAGTGGAAAGGAGAATTAAAAGGAATTATTTTGACTTATTCTGGAAAAAAATAGATTAGATTTCTCTGTGCCTATCTGGGATTTTATTTTCTTTTTTTTAAAAAAACTGATTAGGAATTAGAACATTTGTACTGGCTTCCATTGTTTAATATTCCAATTCCACTGAATTCCATTGTTTAATAATGGAAGTAGATGGCTAAGTATTTAAAATACATTTATGGTTGAATATGTTCCAGTTGAACACATCTCCGTTTCTCCCCTCCCACCTCACTGACTGCCTTTCTTCACTCCCCCTTTGCTTTTTCAACTGTTTCATTATCATCACCAAAACTTGAGTGGATTTTGCCCAGTCTGAAATCAACACATTATTTCACTTGGAGAGATCCCCCACTCCAGTTTAAGCAGATGAAGAAACAAAAGAAACCTAACAGTACAGCTTGCAAGCTTTATTAGTGGAAAGGAGCAAGACTTCAGCAGCACCTAACAAAATCTGTGGCAGGGCATCAGGTGTTGTGAGTCACTGCTCACTTCTTCAGATACAACTAGAATGTGAGTCCATTGGTCCTTATATCTTGGAGAGTAGAATGACTGCAGATGCCAAATGACAATAGCAGGCGTTGGTAATGAGTCAGGAAACCTAGGTCTCAATTCAGCCCTGGAGGATGCATTCAGCTTCATCATCAGTTGTAATTCAGCAGCCTCTCTCTCTAATCTCCTTTTGAAATTCCTTTGTACTGTTCAGTTCCATTTTTATCGTAATTAGACATTGGCCGTTACAAGGTTACAAAACTCTCAGCAATAAAAATACAGATTATGAACAAGTTATAAACTAATATCAGAATATACAAAAGTACCGAAAGTCAGTAACAAAATGAGACTAATTTAATACAGTAACCTAGATACTCACCCTTCCTGTGGCCACCTTGGAATGTATATTCTTTGCAGAAATTCCTTTGTAAGACAACTGCTACTCTTAGGTCAGCAATGTCCTGGAAGATTAAATGTTCCCTCACCGGTTTTTGAATGTTGTGGTTTCTAATGTCAGACTTATGTCCATTTATTTGTTGCATCCTCCTGGACTGAATTTAGACCTTGGTTTCCCATCTCATTATCAATGCTATTATCTCTATGCCTACTACCCCTCTGCATATCACACCTAATCCAATCAAGCCTGCTGTTGTCATTCACCTGCTATTGCCATTCAGCATCTGAAATCACCATTATAAAGTTTATATCTCTGGTACCTCATGTTACGTTTTATGGTATGCATGGCCCGGCCCGACAAAGTTTTAGATCCAGCCCTCATAACAAATGAGTTTGACACCTCTGCTCTAAACTGTCCATCGTGAAAAGGTATTTCCTATCAGTGACCAAGGCTAAATTCAAATGTTAAACACACTCCAGTTTGTTAGTGTCAAGAATGAGTGAAGTTTATTCTTGAACTTGCAAGCTCCCTCCTCCCCTCAAGCATACTGCTGAAACTGAAGATTTCCTAGTCTCAAAGCAACCACAGTTTGATGTAGCATCTGAGTGTGGGTGCATTAACAAACTGTGGTTTAGTTCTTGCCTACAAACCGTCAGCTATGCTGCCATGGTAGCAGGAGGGGTCAGATGACCTGTGTACAAAGTACTGAGGCATTCCTTCTGTGCTTCTTCTCTGCTGTAATGCTTGCTTATCTACAGCAGTGCAGGTGGTGTGGTGTCTAGGAGTGAGGGAACTGTGGGAGTGCTGTCGGTTCCCAGCTTTGGCTCAAACAGCCTGGGGCTCCTTCTCCCGTGTGCGGGAATGTGGCTAATTGGCCCAAGGGGGGGGGGTTACATACAAATATCCTATATCCCATTATGCTTGTAGGGGCGACGCCATTCTTAACAGTGCCTTTATTAATGCATCTATAGCTCTTCAATAAAGTATAACCTTTCTGATAAGCGTGTACTCCGTTGTTGGCTGTGGAACCTGACACAAACTGGAGCTTGAAACTATACCAATTTGAAAGCAAGAAACCGACTGCAATTTGTCTCAGATTGGTTTTAAGAGTCAGACTTCTACCATTGATCATTGTGCAGTACTCACTCATCTGATTGAGAGGTATATTAATCCTTTATGAGGTAAATTATATGTCCCCGTCATTGATTTGAAAAGGGCTTTTGATGCAATTCCTTGTGCCAGATTGTGGGGAAAGCTTGCAAAAACCGATATGGATCATTGACTACTCTGGTTAATTCATAAGTTTTACCAAAACAACACTGCACAGGTAAGGTGTGGGAGTAAAGGCCAACTGTCTAAAATGATTAAAATTAATAGAGGTGTTTGTCAGGGCTGCCTATTAGTGCCTTATTTATTTAACCTCTATATTAATGACACTGAAAACACTGAAAACTTTCTGGTGAATCTTTCCATCCTCCCCACCTGTCTCAAAAACCTATATCAAATTTATTTTATGCTGACGATGCCGTGTTGCTATCTTGATCATATGTTGGGCTGAAACGTTTGATGAACGTTTTCGCATTCTACTGCTCTCAGGAGCTATTGGACGTAAACTATTCTAAAACCAAAGTAGTTGTTTTTTCTAAAGGTATACTGCTTTACCGTTTTTTCTGGTTTATAAACGGCTAGCCAATCAAACAGGTTAACACCTTTCGTTACTTGGGTGTGCTTTTTTCTTCTAGTTTGTCCTGGAAAACTCATATTACTGCTGTTAAGAAGCTTGCAAAAATTTTTCCGGACTACGGGCGGTAACTTTCTATCTGCTGCCATTTGTGCTTATCATGCAAAAGTGGTCCCCCAATTACTCTATGGTGCTCCTTTATTTATTACTAGGGTCAACGACAAGTTAGACTCCTTCATTCTCTGTCAGATCTCTCCTCGTGTGTGTCTGGTCCAGCTATTTGTGTGGAATTTGCTGAGCAGTCCTTAGAAGCAAAGGCTTGGATGGCAACTTTTTTCTTTAGGTTAAAAAATACTCTATTCCCTAGAGGGATGTTATTTGCACCTTTTAGCTAAGGACAGTTTTCGAAGTTCATGGCTGCAATTGATTGATGGCAGATTACAAAGTTTAGGATTTCCCCAATTTTTCAATCAAGTATCTGCATGGTAGCAAATTAAATCTAATGTTTTATGCTTAGATAAATGGAGCACAAGTTGCAGAGCTCGACAGGTTTGTTCTTTGTATTATTTAGGTCTTCCGATTCCAGAATCTTTGCCCTCTTACTGTAAATCTTTGATGGTCCCCAAATATAGAATATTGTTTTCCAAGGCAAGATTAATTTTTTTGCCTCTTGGGGAATTAGCAGGCAGATTCCTAGGGACTCCTTTTTTAGAACAACTTTGTAATTGTAATTCAGGTGATTTGGATACAATTTGGCATGTTTTCAATGATTGAAGAAAATACGATATGGCTCGTGACAGATGGATCTCAGTGTATATTCAAAAATGGAGCCCTGCTACTAATCAGGAACTTGTAACCAATCTCTTAGTTGATACTGATCCAAATGTGACGTTGGCAGTGGCAAAGTTTTATCTGTAACCCTGGGTGGTATTAAATGAATTGACTCTTTTAGACAGTAAATATATATTTGGTAACCAAATTGCTTAATTTTGTGAAACTGTAACTAATTGTAATGTACTGTATGTATACATGTTGATTGATTACAACTTGCTTACAATATATGTTGTATTGTAATTGTACCAATTTGAAAGCAAGAAACCAATTGCAATTTGTCACAACAGACTTTGGCTGCTTTCTAACTAGAAACTCTCTAATTGGCATTCAACATACAAGGGAGAAGGGGAAAGGGAATGAAGCACATGACCTCAAGAATAAATCCGACTCACTCTTGGCACAAACAAACCAACCAGAATTTCTTCATGACATCTAAATGTGCACCTACATTTAAAAAAACAACAACAACCCTCAAATCCTTGTATCATTACAACTTTTCAAACCCTGTGGTGATATCTGTGAGTATGCATATAAAGATTTGTTTTGAAAAGTATGCTTTTAAAAATATTTTCTTTTAAATTTTACATACCACATCAGATAAGCCATTAATACACAATACTGTCAGCCAATATAGCTTATAGTGAAAAACAACTGCTGTACGCCAGATGGATGAACACTACATTCTCCATCATGTTTTGTTCCTGTTGCTGGAAGTACAAACATAATTATGGGCATCACCTACTTTAACAGCCATAATTTGCCCACTTGGTTTGTGGACCATTTTGTTGACAGAACCATAAGCGCCTCGTCCAATTTCTCCAAGGTCTTTCAAGTCCTCTGCAGTAAAATCCCAATGCTGTTCAGGAGAAATCTTCAATTTTCCTGATGATTCAATGCTGTGTGTTCTCAGTCTCTCTCTGTCAAAAAATTTGGGAAGGAATTTTTCCACATTTTAAATAGTTTTAAACTTTTCTCTTTTCGGCAGCATTGACTAAAAGCATTTATATATGAGTGCACAAAAGGCTAATGCAAAAATATAAGCTCCAGGAAAGAGCTAGAGAGGGGCAGAGCGAAGGATGCTGGGGCCAGACTCTCTTAGCTGGTACATGAGACTCAGTCAGCATCTTACATTACAGCAATATTATTTTCATTTCTAGGATTGGTTATAAATTTTCTGCATAAAACTATAGATTCCTAGCAGAATGCTAGCTGTGCTAAGAAATGTGTGGCAGCTCACCCTCTCTAGGTTGGTGACTAACAATTTCTACCCTTTTATGACAATGTAATCATTGATAATTCCATAAAGAAAATTCCCCTTTGTGATGGCTGTTTTTGTTTCCCCTAAAGAGGACGATCAATCTTATTGGAAAACTGATATAAAGCATAATCTCTTCAGTTAACTCCAAAAACATGTGCAAAACTAGTATTTGGTTATTATAGTTGTGAAGTAAAACACATTTCATTAGTAAAGCTGCTGGTGCATATATTTATTATTAAGGAAGGAAAGAATGTAGATATTTTGTGGCAGGAATGTGGGCTACAGACCACTTTTTACCATTTTGGGCAAACAGATAACAGACTTCCACAGTTGTGTTATAGTTCTTTATACTGATGTGGGTTTGTGTGAAGCAGTACATGGCATTTCTACTTTGGCTTCCTAATAAGCAAAAGTGCTTGCCTCAAGACAAATGTTAAAGCCTTCAGCATCTTTCATGTTAATATTCCTAGCAATTATTTGCTGTGTCATAGACTATGACTGAAGAGTAATGCTGAAATCCTATAACATATTGACTAGAAGGCAAGTCCCAAAGAGCTCAGCAGGCCTTTGCAAAAGTATGCAAGTGACTGGGTTATTACGATTTCTCCTTCAAGCCAGCATTAACAATCTATAAGACCTCCAGCTCTCAGTTCAGAAATGCTTCAGCAGTGTCATTTTAAAAGCCTTCTCTCCCTACTTTAAATAACAGAGTAAAGAAAGATTGGTTATTTGTAAACTTATAATGTACTGCAATTATAATAAAGGTAAAAAGGTAAAGGTAAAGGTTCCCTTGCTCGAAAGCCAGTCGAATCCGACTCTAGGGTTGCGGTGCTCATCTCCGTTTCAAAGCCGAAGAGCCAGCGCTGTCCGAAGACATTTCCGTGGTCATGTGGCCGGCATGACTAAACACCAAGGCGCACGGAACGCTGTTACCTTCCCACCGAAGTGGTCCCTATTTATCTACTTGCAATTTCTTGCTTTCGAACTGCTAGGTTGGCAGGAGCTGGAACTAGAGACAGGAGCTCACCCTGTCTTGCGGCACCCGGGTCTTGAACCACTGAACTACTGACCTTCCACAGCCTGCAGTTCAGCGTCTTAACCACTTGAGCCACCGCAGCTCCAAACCCAAATAAAGGTACAAAATGCTTATTTGACAGACTCTACTTTAAACAAAAATATGAAGAAAAATCCATTTAAACTGAAAATACAGTGCCAGCATGGTTTTTAACAGATTCCAACCCTGAATGTCCAAATTAATGAAAACCCTCTAGAACTACTGACAGGCAAGAAGGCCTAGTCTAAGGAATCCAATTTCTATACTTTTAACAGTTGCATCCTAAGCAGAGTTACACTCTTCTACATTCATTGAAGTCAATGGGCTCTTGGTGTTTGTACTTCATAGAATCATAGAGTTGGAAGGGACCTCCAGGGTCATCTAGTCCAACTCCCTGTACAATGCAGGAAATTCACAAATACCTCCTCCACACTTCACAGGACTCAAACCAAGCATGTGACAAAAACACAGCTCTGCCACCTACTGAGACAAACATCTTGCTTCTGGATATACTGACACAAAATCTTACTGATCTGTAATGTGTCACAAAATTCAAACAAGAAACCAGCCACCATCATCCCATGAGTGGCGAGATAAAAATTACCAGCTCAACTTTACATCTAGATCTACCCTGTTTCAATATAATCAGCAATTAATATGACAGGGCCAAGCAAGTTTGACATGAAGTCAAAGAGGGTTGGGATATTACTTGATTCCAGAGGGATAGCTGTGTTAATCTGTCCTAGCAAAATAATACAATAGTCCAGTAACACTTTAAGAATGAACATTTATTTCATTATGTGCTTCTGAGAGTCCCAGCTCACTTCTTCAGGTGAAAATGATGGGATTGTCCCAATTAGCTACCTACGCAAAGGTAAATGTTAGTGTAGTTCTGTTTTAAACACAACCTGATTTTAAAACTTTAATTCTATGCCATTTATTTAATTATGGTTTAAATTTGGGAGAAATAGTAGAAAGGGGCCAGAGAGGTATTTGGAACGTAACAGCTATGAAAAAATTGATCAGTGCTTGCTCTATGGCCAAGGTATATGTCATGACACTACTACATATCACCACAAAACTCTGGTTAGAAGTGCTATGTTTACTTAATTAACACCAGAGTAAATCCCATTTTCAATATGTAGTATCCCTTTGATAGAATAGCTGCAGATATGCAGAGTCAACAAGCTCTTTGACTGAATTGATTTAGTCTTAGTCAAAGGTTCAATGAACGACATTCTGCAAGTCCAAGAGACAGCTCGAAAAATAAAAGAATCAAAATGGCCATATCCAATCCTCAAATTTACTGACCAATCCAAACCTAAATGTCACTCATTCTGAAAATTATATTAAGGCAATCCTAAAGAGACTTGTTTATTTTTTTTCAAAAACAATTTATTAGGATATATTATTAAGTCAAGTACACATTATAATTTTAGTTGTTATACATCCTTTCTTCTATTAATCCCCCCCTTGGCTTCCCACAGTGCTCCAACCTCCAGCCCATTTCTTAAATTTTTCTCTATTTTCCCTTTATCCTTTTAATCATAAACTACCGGTAACATTTCCTTTGCCTACTTTTCTCTAAAGAGACTTGTTTATGAGTAAGATGAATGAGTGGGACTTACTTCTGAGTAACTATGAACTGGTTTATTCTGAAAAAAATTACTTTGGATTGGGATGTTTCACATGAAATAGTTTATCACTCTCCAGCTGTTACTATACTATTGTAGCACTAAGTCCTGACTAAGCTCATTCATGTTTAAGGAATGTCAGCCAAAAAATTACCTCCTACTTTCACTTTTAAGGGAAAGGCAGTTAAGATAACAAAAAAATTAAAAAGCAGGATGGAATACAGAAGCAGAATGACAGAAGCTTGGGAATTCCAGGGAATCAAGCAGTTCAATTGATTCATGGTTATATGAATTACTTGCAAGTGAAATCACCGCAGGATGCATCATCCTACTGTAACTGAACATGAGCACAATAATAACACTACAAAGAAAAACAGGTTGCTTACCTGTAACTGATGAACTTCGAGTGGTCATCTGTGCATTCGCACCTCTGGGATATAGTGTGCCTGCGCCAACCCCGATCGGTATAATTGAAAGCAAAAAGGGATTTTCGCACCCGCTCCCTGGTCATGTGCCGGGCTCTACTGCGCATGACTAGGGGGAGGGCACAAGGAACCCATCAGTTCCTTCTGACCACTGCCCTCAGTCTCCAAAGAAAGGAAAGAACCGAAAGCAGAGGGGAAGGAGGGTGAGTGGTGTGAATGCACAGATGACCACTCGAAGATCATCAGTTACAGGTAAGCAACCTGTTTATCTTCTTCGTGGTCTCTGTGCATCACACCTCTGGGAGACTACCAAGCAGTACATGCCTACCTGGAGGAGGGAGCCGAGGTCCTAATTCTGTGCCGCCTGCAACACTGCCCAACCTACTGCTGAACGCTGGTGGATGCGAACATCAAGGGCGTAGTGCTTCACGAATGTGTGAGGAGTGGCCCAGGTTGCTGCATTGCAGATATCTTTTAGCGACGCACCTCGCAGGAAGGCTGTGGATGCAGCCACTGCCCGGGTGGAATGTGCCCTTAGCAACCCCGGAAGTTACTTCTTTCCTAACGTGTAGCAGTTTAATAGTCTCCACAATCCATTTGGATAGGCATTGGGATGACAGCTTCTTCCCTTGGGAGGGTAAAGCATAAGAGACAAACAAGGCTGGTGACTTTCTAAAGGGCCGTGTTCGACTCAGGTAAAAGAGTAGCGCTCTTTTGACATCCAGCGAATGAAGCTGACGTTCTTCCTCGTTTGACGGGGACAGGAAGAACACTGGGAAGACAATGTCCACTCGTAAGTGAAACTCAGAAACAACTTTCGGTAAGAAAGAAACACCTGGAGCCAACGTGACCCCATTATGACGGAAACTCAAATATGGGGGGTCACAACGGAGCGCTAACAGTTCGCTCATCCTCCTGGCGGAGGTGACTGCAATTAAAAAGGCTGTCTTCCATGACAGGAGCTGCAAGCTACAAGTAGCCATCTGCTCTCCACGCTTGTCTGCAAGTCTCGTAAGCACCATGGGCAGGTCCCATGCCGGTGTAGGGCCATGCGACAGAAGAAAAAGGTAGGTCAGGCCCTTAAGAAACTTTTTGGCCTGCAGGTGGGAAAAAACAGAATAACCATCAATTGGTGGGTGATTGGCTGAAATTGCAACCAAAAATACCTTCAACGAGGTACAACTAAGGCCCAAGTCCAAACAGGACAACAGAAAGCCAAAAATTGCCATCAGATTGGATGGGTGGTGGCGGCAATCCTAACGATGTAATGTGGAACAAGAATTTTCTCCACTTCCCTTCGTAGGAAGATCTAATGGACGGCTTACAACAGTTCAGTATGACATGGTCTATTCTGTCTTTGAACTTCAGAAGAGGATCCTCCAAGCCGTGAGCTTGAGAAGCTGCACGTTGTGATGCAGAATCTACCCCTTCCCCGCAAGGAGGTGTCAGGGTCATTAGCCAGGTCACACCACACAAGGCTTCATAAGAAGATAAGTGTTTATTGATGGATCCAGTACTAATGAATCACATATACAGCTTGTGTCAGGAATAGCCTTTGGTATAGGGACCTCTGACTTATAGTGAATTCAAACATCCCCCCCCCAATGAGCACAGAAGCCAATGGTTATACTTCGCGCACAGCAAATTAAGCAAAAAGCCGTTGGGTTCCCAGCCGAGTAATTGCAGCTGGAGCCTCCAAGATCAAGCCTGAGATAGCGCACAGTGGTGGCTGGACAGGGTAGAGCTGAGAACGAGGAGGAGAATCCCCCCCCACATTCCAGATCCATGACAGGGCTACCTGACATCCTGCCCCACCCAACGACCCCTCCCAGGTTTCTCTGGAAAGCGGCGGTGGAAGCGTTTGAGAAGGCGGGGGGTGGAAACATGTTCCTCTGCCACCCATTCTCTGTGTTGTGTTCCAAAGTCCTTCCATTCAATCAAATAAAACAGTTTATTTCATTTCAGCTTAGAGTCCAAGATATCGGCAACTTCATGAATGTGGTTTGGCTTGCATGAGCAGGGAAGGGGGGCAGGGTTGTTGCAGACGCCACACACTTGGCTCGGGATCACAGCAGAGAAGGCTGAAATGGAAAACGCAATGCAAATGTCTCAGGTTTTTAGGCAATTCAAGTTCCACAGCCACCTCATTGATCTTATGTACAACTTTAAATGGCCCCACATATTTCCACCCCAATTTCCGACTGAGACGCAGTCCTTTAATGTTTTTGGTAGACACATAGACGGAGTCCCCTGGTTGGACGTCCCAGCAATCAGACTGTTTCTTATCAGCCTGAACCTTGTAGGCTTGTTTAGCAGCATCCAAAGTTTTACACAATACTGGCCAGGCATTTTTCAGGCGCTGGCACCATTCCCCCACTTCCCCCTCCGGGAGCGAATCGTCAGACAGGAACGGGAGAGGTAGGGCCTCATAACCATAAACCACCATGAAAGGAGACACCCCAGTGGATAAATCACAGGCATTATTATAACAAAATTCAGCCAGAGGAAGGAGCCCCTCCCAAGCGTCCTGTTGGAAGTTAGTGAAACACCGGAGGTACTGTTCAAGGGTTTGATTGACACGTTCCGTTTGCCCATCAGTCTCAGGGTGGTAATCGTTACTGAGCCCACGTTTCATCCCCAACAGTTTCATCAGCTCATCCCAAAATTTAGAAACCAATTGCGTTCCGCGGTCGGAGATTATCTTCCACGGCAAAGTATGGAGGCGGAAGATGTGTTGGAGGAACGCTTTAGCCAAACCCACTACTACCCAAATTACAGTTTTCCCCTTGCTAGGGGGTAAATCCGTGATGAAGTCCATAGAAATGACTTCCCATGGCCTCCCAGGGGTGGCAAGAGGTTGCAATAGATCCGGAGGCTTCCCCGGCCGAGGGTTGCACATAATGCAGGTTTGGCACGACAGAACAAAGAGGGAGAGATCCTTCCAGGCCACCAGAATTGCCATTGTAGTAAGTGCAGTGATTTAACAAACCCCAAATGTCCTGCTAGTTTCGTTCCATGGATGGTGGCCATAATTTCACCTCTTAAGGCCAAAGGAACTAACAGTTTTTGGCCACGATACCAACAGCCGTTGGCACGTTCCTCAACCTCCCCTCCTCCTCTAGTTCAGCGCAGTCAGCATCAGAAAGGGCGGAGGCAAACTTTATTTCCCAACCAGAGTCAGTCACAGGGTTTTTTTGGGCTTTCACTTGGCCATGCGTCAGAACCGCCCCTCCCAATTGTGAAGGTGTGACCATGGAATCGAGTACCCCCTCCCGTTGGCTGTTGTGCCGTGGGAGGCGGGACAGGGCATCGGCCAAAGAGTTAGATTTCCCTGGAAAATGGTGCAAGGTGAAATTAAACTTGGAAAAGAAATCAGCCCATCGGAGCTGTTTAGCGTTCAGATTTTGTGGCGTGCGCATCAGCTCCAAGTTTTTATGGTCAGTCCACACTCCAACCAGTGTCTCCAGGTCAAGAGCGTTAATTTGATCGTTCCTGCCTCTTTGTCCCAAACTGACCAATTATGCTCCAGGAGACATAGGCGAGGGGATGGAGTTTCCCATCCTCCCCTTCTTGCAAAATGGTGCCACCCATAGCAACATCCGAGGCGTCAACTTGCACGATGAACTTTTTAAGTTCGTTTGGATGAGCCAGCATGGCCTCTGAGGTGAAGAGGGCCTAGAGACAATCAAACGCCTCTTGGCATTCGTTAGTCCAGTTCAGCTTAGCCCCAGGGCGAGTGCACTCTGGACCCTTCCCCTTAGTCCTTAATAAATCTGTGAGCGATAGGCTCACCTGAGCAAAGTTTGCCAGAAAGTACCGGTAAAAATTTGCGAACCCGAGGAATGCTTGTAGTTGCCTCCAAGTTCGAGGGGGTTCCCATCCCACCACATCCCGAACCTTAGCTGGATCCATTTCAAAGCACCTGGGGGAAATGTGGTATCCCAGGAAGTCTCTCAGAGCAGTGAAACTCACACTTGGATAGTTTGGCAAACAATTTGTGCTTGTGTAACGTTTGGAGGACCTCCTGCACTAGCTTGATGTGGGAAGGTTTATCAGGGGAATAAATCAGGATATCATCAAGGTAAAAAATACTCCCTTGAACAGGTGCTTCATTGATGAGATTCATAAAGACCCCAGGGGCCACTTGAAGTCTGAACAGCATCACCTGGTACTCGAACTGCCCCAACGGAGTGTTAAAAGCAGTCTTATACTCATCCCTTGCTTTAATGTGGACTCGGAAGCATGCATCTCTGAGGTTGAGTTTGGAAAAGATTTTCCCCTTAGCCACCTCGGCCAGGAAATCCTTCATGAGGGGCAGGGGGTAGGTGTTCGTGGTAGAAACAGCATTCAACCCCCTGTAATCCATGCACAACCTCAGCCCACCATCTTTTTTCTTACGGAATAAGACTGGAGCTGCAAAAGGGGATGGCGCAGGTCGGATGAAACCACGCGCCAGATTTTTATTAATGAATGTTCGCAATTCCTCCCTTTCCCCTGGACTCATTGCATAGAGTTTGCCTTTGGGCAACTTCTTGTCAGGGATTAATTCAATTGCACAATCAGAGTGTCTGTGGGGTGGCAATTTGTCTGCCTCCTCTTCTTCAAACACCCATGCTAGGTCTCAGTACTCTGAAGGAATAGAGTTCAACTCCTCCTTAGCCAGGCTAGTCCGCACCAGCTCATTCAGAGGCCCCCCCCATGGTTCTTCCCACACGTGCTTCTGGCACTTAGGGGAGATGAACTTAACCACCCCCTCATCCCATAGAATGTAGGGATCGTGGTCGTAGAGCCATGGGCTACCCAGTACCATAGGGAAACGGGCAGCTGCGGTGATGACAAAAGTTCTACATTCTCAATGTGCTCCCGTTCCCATTCGTAGAGGAACAGTCCCATACTTACAAGGGACTTTCATAGCTGACCCATTCATTTGGCTAAACACAATGGGGTCTGGAAGCCGGACTACTTTCGCCCCCAACCTTTCATCCCCTGGATACTGTGCCTCCCTGTCTGTTGATACAGCAGAGGGCCGTAGTGTTGTCCATGAGGACAGTGCTGAGCCGCAAGGTGTCGAAAGGACCTGAGTGCGTACTGTACTGCCAACAGTTCTAGGAAATTGATGTGGTGGTGGGCTACTTGGGATTCCCAACGAGCCCCGACACAAAGTCCTTTGAGATGTGTGCCCCACTCCCAAAGAAACGTGTCTGTGGTTAATGTGAGCGTAGTCTTGGGTGGGTGGAATGGAGCTCCCGCTGGGAGATTCTCAGGGTCCGTCCAGCAGAGTAGGGAGTGCAGGACAGGCTCTGGGATGACTAGACGGAGGGATTGGGGATGATGCTGTGGGCGGAACCTCCTGGCAAACCACAGCTGCAATGGTTGCATGCGTAGTCTGGCACAGACAATGACACTGGTGGTAGCTGCCGTCAAACCCAGCAGCCGCTGGACTTGCTTTACAGTGGTCATTCCCGTATCGTGTAAGAAATTCACCATATCGACAATGTCTTCCGCTCTCTGCGGAAGGAGGAAGGCTTTGCAGATGTCAGAGTCCAGAATAGCTCCTATAAACTGCACTCTCGTGGCAGGGAGGAGCATAGACTTTTTAAAGTTCACCTTGATTCCCAAGGATTTTAGGACAATCAAGGTGAGTTTGACATGGGTGAGCAGGGATGCTTCTGAGTCTGCCACTAGTAGCCAGTTGTTGATGTAGGGAA
>NW_015175985.1:1340269-1345955 GCF_001447785.1 Gekko japonicus
GTCCATGTGATGTTGGGCTAATGGCACAGGCTCTATAGCATCTTTTTGGAGAAGGGATTGAACCTCCTGTAAGAGGACGACAGAAGGTGTGACGATGACGTGAGCAGTTGTAGGGATGTGGGAGAACTCTATAAGGTATCCCGACTTGATTATGGAAAGGACCCAGCGGTCCGACGTGATGAGCCTCCAGGCCGAAAGGTAGGGGGCTAAACGAGTAGGGAACGACGGAATGGAGTTGGAGTCAAAGACTCTGTTTAGGAATCTTGGGAACTTTAGATCTAGATTGGGAGGCAGACGAGAACTTAGGCTTTCCCATATAAGGGCGAGATGAACTGCCTGATGATCTTTGCCAGTAAGACTCAGAAGGAGATTTTGGCGAGCGTCTATGGGACCACTGTTTGGTCCAAAGTTTGCCTTTGCTAGGTTTGGTGGTAGGTGAGACACCCAGACTATGGGATGTCTTGATGCTCTTATCCAGCTCTTGAAGCACAGTGTCTGGTAGAGCTGAAGAGGCCATCACCTTCAAAGGGAAGATCTTCAACAATGCATGCCGACGTAAAAAACCCGATTATGTGAGGGTCTTAGCTGCAGAGTCCAGCAAGTGTTTGGAGACATTAAGTTGGTGCTTAGCCAGAAGCACACCTTCCCTTCTGGATCCATTTAGCCTGATGACTGCTGTTACTCGGGAGAGTAGAGAGAAGTTCTGACATTTGCTCCCATAGGGCAAACTGATAGCACCCCATGCAGGCAGCATAATTAGCAGCCTTAATCCCCATAGCTCCAGTGGTGTAAAAGTTTCTTCTGAAAGCGTCCAGTTTCCTTCCTTCTTTGTCTGAAGGGGTAAAATGGCTGCTCTTGCCTTTAGCAGAAGAGGTCACGACTAACGAAATCAGCTTCGGATGGGTGAAAAGGAATTCAGTTCCCGACTTCTGGATCTTGTACATGTGATCCAGTCTTTTATTGGAAATCGGGACGAAAGAAGGATGAGACCAAGGATCCTTGGCTGTTTTTAGGAGGACTGAGGTCATGGGGAGGGTGAACAATGCTGAGGTGTCCACCTGGACGATGTCGAAGATGGAGTCCGTGGCAATCGGTGGCAGCTGGATGGTGGACAAAGCCAATTTATCAGCCATACGTTTGGCAAAGTCACCATAAGATTTGACATCTTCTGATGGGGAAATGGGTAGATTGTCCTCGACCTGTTGTAGTGGGGATGGTTGCAATGGTGGGTATGGACTCTCCTCGCCCAATTGGGAATCAGAAGAGCTGGAGCGGTCCGATAGCTCAGAAAACGACATCTGGAGGATCAGCGTCGAAGGCAGTAACTCCGTTGGTTCCAGGAATTGTTTCGGTGCCGAAGACTGGAGGCTGGAACCTTTAGCGATCGGTCTCGATTGCAGTGGTTTAACAAATTATGATGCCGAGGAAGGGTCTCGGTACCGGGAAATCCGTGAGGATGCGGACTGGTGATCCCACTTGACAGGAGTGTCTGTGGGAAGCAATGGCATCAATCCCGGGAAGGGATAAGCCCCGTACAGATATTGCCATTGGCGTTGATCGCATGATGGGGGCTGGAATGACGTCGGAGATCGATCTTGATCGTCGGGTCCGAAGGGTGGTGAGGGAACGAAAGGATGGGTCCCTCATTCCCGATGAAGGCTCTCGATACTGGGAGATCGCGGTATCTGAGTCAAATCCAGCTCTGGATCGGAGTCAATGGATTGGTTGGGGCGAAATGAAGGTGACTGAAGTGCACCTTGTGATTGCCCTCGACTCAATGAGGCAAGCAAAGTAGCTCTAGACTGTCAGTCTCAGTTCGGTGAGGACTTGATGCTTTATCGAGAGAGCCTTTCTTGTGCTTCTTATGCTCGCTGAGTCGAATGTCCTTGCCTGTCTTCCGGATCTTGGAAGGGTTATGGGCTTTGGACTGTTGCGCCTGAATCGGGCACTTGGGCACTGATTTTTTGGCGTCGGTTGGGGCCGATGTCAAAGACAGAGCAGCCACTGATTCCAATGCAGGAGTCAACATCAAAGCGTGCCCGGACGTGTCTTGTGAGGAATACGCCACCAGAGACAGTGCCGCTTCCATTAGCGCCACACGGAGTCGCGCTGCTCGATTCTTCCTGGTTTGTTTGGAGAACTTGGAACAGTGGGAGCAAGAGTCAACACGGTGCGATTCCCTGAGGCACAGGAGACAAAGAGAGTGTCCATTGCAGGGGGCAATTTTGCTGCCACAAGTCCAGCACCATTTGAAGAAACCCCACCTCGCAACCATAGGCTGGAGGGAGAGGTCTCCGCGGAGGCGGAGATAGTCCAAACTGAAAAACTAACTAACTAAATAACTTTCCTTAACTAACCAATCGAGGTAAGAAGAAAAAGAAGGCCTAAAGCCAACAAACTTTACCGACCGAGGCGTAGAGGTCCTACCAGCGCGGCGGTCAGAAGATAACTTGCGGGATCCTTGTGCCCTCTCACTAGTCATGCGTAGTGAAGCCCGGCACATGAACGGGGAGCGGGCGCAAAAATCCCTTTTTGCTTTCCATTATACCGATCGGGGTCGGCACAGGCACACTATATCCCAGAAGTGTGATGCACAGAGACCACGAAGATGTACAGTGCTATCTTCCTCTAACTGCCTGCATTTAGCAAGAAACCTTGGTCATAATGGATAATGCACTCACTATACACTCAAATCTACCATCGGGGAGGGTCTGTGGCTCAGTGGCAGAGCATCTGCTTGGCATGCAGAAGGTTCCACGTTCAATCCTCAGCATCTTCAATTTAAAGGATGAGGCAATAGCTGTTGTGAAAGATCTTTGCCTGAGATCCTGGAGTGCTGCTGCCAATCTGATTAAACGATACTGATTCTGATAGACCAAGGGTCTGATTCACTATGAGACAGTTTCATATGTATCAGATCTGGGTAAATTATGATATAAAGATCTACTTTATCTTGCATTACAGTAAGACCTTTAGTTTCTGTTGTTCTGAAATGTTCTGTAGACAGTCCAGGGAGTAATATATTGCCTATGAAATGAAATATAACAGGCGCAACTAAAAAGGATATGGGCAATTGAGTCAACTTGATCTTTACAGTAAGTACAGAAGCATTTCACAGCCCTTCATCTCAGCAGAAGGTAATGCACTGCATGTAAGTAACAGGAAAAAGTGATTAACTTTGGAACTGTTAGATAAAAGAAGTATTTAGACAATTCAAATGTTTTCTGATAAGATAAATGCAAGTAAATAGGGAATCTACTAAGAGGCAGAAAGCTGCTAGTTACTGAAAAAGCCTAAAAACCCTGTCAGTTATCAAACAGGTCTCAAAACGTAACTCACAAAGTATGGGGTAAGTCTAAAATATCCAATAAAAGCCCAACCATTATCATACCAGATCTCCTGTTGCCAAAATTTGACAAGCCACACCTGGCATAAAACAAATATTTGTTAAACACACTCAAAGACCACACAAATTTATCAACAGGTGGTTAGTGTTGTAAAACACATATGGCAGGGCAAGATCTCAGTTCTCATCATTTCTAGCCCACATAGATTAGTACGGCTGGTTTGAGAGTAAGGGATACTATTATGTCAAAATAGCAGCAAGAGATATAACTTCCATCATCAAGCAGTACCTCCTGTAAATATGGTCACTAAACGAACAGGGGGGTTACATAGGACACTTTCTAAATTATTATTTGCATCTTATGCACAGTGCAGCTAAAAGATGCCATAGGTTTCAGAGCAATGCAAAGCTACAAAGGCAATGCAAAGCTATTGCCTAGTACAGGAAGAGAATACCATAGTACTTGGCTTGGTAAGTAATCCAGGTTTTTCTAAAGCAGGGTTTGTGGGAAACAACTCTGATTTCAGTAATTCTCCAACTACATAGGCATTCACAGAAACAAGTTCTAATTCCTTACCTGTTCCTATAAAGACTGTGTACATGCTGTGGCCATAGCAGTACACTTCAAAAAAGACAATGGAATGATTAATGAAATCCATAAAAAATGATTTTTTTAAAAAGCCTTAGTACTGAGTAGACAAAGGTTTAACAAGAGAAATGCCACGGATTTTGAAAATTAGCCTCCACTAAGGCTGCAGAAATAGTCCCAGACACATATGACCACAACCTTCAGCAATCACAACCTTCAGCTACCACAACAACAGTTAAAAAGGTCTGGGATAGCTATTGCAACTCATCTTCCTTTGGATCCTTATTCACATGTGGATCTAACTATGGAAAGAGGCTGATGTTTCTTTCCTAATAGGGATATGTGTTCGATATAAACCGAACCAAATTAATATCTAAAAGATACCTTATCGGTATTTTTCTGGTATTTATTCAGCCGAATGCAGATTAGACAATCTGATTTGGCTACCGAGAGACCTGGCCCGAATAAAAATTGATATTATTCAACTTTTATTCGAGCCAGCTTGAAAAAAACGTTCCCTTTACTCATGGAGTTGCACCGCCGCCATGGTATGCCTCTACAAGTGAAGGGAGAAGGAATTTAACTTTCCTTCACTCATGGAGGTGTACTTCTGTGGCAGCGTGACTCTGCTGAAGGGAAGGCATTTTTAAATAACTTCCCTTCACTCCCTGAGTTGTGCAGCGGAGGCAGCATGCCTCTATGAATGAAGAGAGAAGACATTTTTAAATGCCGAATAAATGTGGGTTTCCCAATTATTTACCCAAATCCCAATATCATACCAATACTGGGGTTTGGGAATATTGGGAAATACTGATATTTCCGATAACATCATGAACACCTCAATCCTGCTTGATTATTTCTAAGACAGTAGCCCTAAACAGAGTTACTCAGAATTTTACTCAGGTTTATTCAAGGAGGCTTACTCCCAAGAAAGTGACTTTAGGACTGCAGTGCTATTCTGCTTTGTATTCTCACTTTCTGTGTAATGCAACTGTTTGTCCAGGAGTCAGTACTGATACAAGAGGTAAAAGAGATGTAGTCTCAAATAATGATGATAATATTGTAAATCCCCCAAACAGAAGCAGAAAAGCTTAGGGAGGGTTAACTGCCTGACATCTTTATTACAAAGAAACTGATTTTGAGCTTAAAAGGGAATTCAATCATTTTTATTAAGGAGTTCATGTGACAACAGTTTGTATATATAATTAGTAATACCCACCAGCTTACTAGTATTGTAAGAAGGATACAAATTTATATTCAAAAATAATATTTTTTAAAAATAGATTCCATTCTTTGAACATTTTAATGCAGATCTAATGATAAACCAGGAACAGGCTACAAAAATTAGAGTTAGGTTGAAGTAATAAAGCAGAGTATGAGCAGCAGCTACAATAGAACAATCCTCTACTATATTTGGCTGTTTGAAACTTTACTGTTCTTCTTCTGTACCATTTTATCTCAGCTGCACAGAGGAGCTTTTGACACTTTGCTGCAAAGCTATGGCTCATAACAGGAAGAGAGGCAAGTGTTGCACAGTGGTCTATGCAAGTATGCATGCCTGGTTTGTGGTGCTATGTTGCTATCCTGCAAGGCTGCAGGATGGCACATGGAGAGAATGAGTATTGCTCAAAATTGCCTAGGGAACATGGACACATGGCACTGCTAGCATGCAAGGTTGTAGTACAACACAGATGAGAGTGCTGTCAGGCTGCGGATGCAATGAAAGGACACAGAGCACTGAAAGAGAAGGA
>NW_015175985.1:1345997-1347977 GCF_001447785.1 Gekko japonicus
AGAGAACTTCATTACATCCTTAAAGTATCATTGAAAAGGGGCAGAGGGGCTTCCAAATTCATATCCTACAAACAAGCCTTCAAGGTTTACCAAGTTTATCATTATGCTTTCTTGTAATCAAATCTAAACAACTGGATATTAAATGTTTTTCCAGAATGGATAAACCTGGGAAGTTATTCCCACTGTTTGGGTGAGTAACTTTAGGTCCACACTGTTATGGATGAGAGCAGGAGAAACAGTTTCACCTTAGGAAGAGCTCACATTTATGGACATGAACCCATGCTGACAGAGACAGCCAGGCTGGGAAAATCTGATCACCATTATCCTCATTGATACATTTTCACTCCTACGGAGAACATAAGGAATCCCTCTGATGGGAATAGCACCTGATCATTGGTTTGTAGGATATGAATTTGGAACAGCTGTTTTTCAGGCTGTCTTCTGCAGTGTCTTTAAAATTTTAAGAGACTGTACAAGACACCCTGAAACAGCTGAGCAGCGGAAAGCAAGTTGCTCCCCATCGTTCCGCTGTTTTTCGGGCTTCCTGCAAGCCCTGTTTAAAGAGACTACGATCCCCTTCACTTGGTTTGTGGGGCCACGAACCACAAACCAGTCCGGTTCATGAACAAACCTTTTACTTCAGTTCAATTTGTGGTTCAGCCATGAACCAAACCACATGTTCCTGGTTTGTGCCCATCCCTAGTGGGAAACATTAGACATGCCACTTAAGTTATCTAGATATGCTTAGTGCTACCACAACAACAGTTAAAAAGGTCTGGGATAGCTATTGCAACTCATCTTCCTTTGGATCCTTATTCACATGTGGATCTAACTATGGAAATATAGTCCTGAAACCTGTGTTGCCCAAAAACAATGAACTGAGAATAAAACTTTTTGACTTCATTTAAGAGATTAAATTTTGTTACTCTGTAGATTTGTAAAAGAGTTATGTCTTGCTTAAAAGAGTGTAAATACAGTCCATTACCATATTGCATGTCTCAAAAATGTATCCCTGAAGTGTTGGGTGCCTCAGAATTCCCACAAATACCTAACCCCAGATTTTTACTCTGAGGCCAGCTGTAATCTTATGAAAACATATTTGAGAAGGAGTCAAAGCTGATATGGATTATTTGAGAGATAAGCGGATACAATGCACAATCATATATAGCCGCAGCATTTTACAGAATGGACAAGTGTTGGAGATGTGGTAGTATCACATGTTTTGGAGGTGCCCCATCACTAAGTCTTTTGAGACTGATGTTGCTAGAATTTTTTAGAGTGATACTGACAGAAAGTAACCAAAAGTAAGATGAATAAATGTAATCTGTACAAAAACTGCTGTGCTTTTGAGTTGCATTACAATGTCACTAGAGGCACAATGGACTGTATCAATTTTGATAATAATTCCCATGTCCACTGCAACTTTATGTGAATACATCTTAACGATAAAGGTAGGCGGGGCTTCCAAACATTACACTGAATATATAGCCTGGTGAAGATGTCCTGAACATTAGGAAAAAGTGACCTGCCATCTGCAACAAATTTGTGTGACACCTCCACTAACCTTCTTTGCGAAATACAACCATCCCTGGGCTAAAATGCTGCTTTTTAAAGGATTAGTGTAAGCTAGCACCAAGCCATCCTGAGAATTATAATATACTATTCTTCAAAAAGTATAGCATTTCTGGAGTCAATGATGATCTTACAGACAAAACAGATAGGAAGACAGCAATAAATTTTGTCATATGAAAATAGTATGAATATGTATATATAGAGAATATTTGATAATTACATTTACAAATATCAACTCACATGGAATAATTATTTGCAAGTTACTATAATCGTGTTGGTGTCTTTTTTTTGGTTATGCAAATATTTGACAATGGGGCTAACAGACAGTTACGCTTACTGTAGCCTGCTGGAAAGTTTCACGATCATCTCCGCTTCTCTCCTTTTGAAAGTGAACGGGGCATTGTGATT
>NW_015175985.1:1348025-1373921 GCF_001447785.1 Gekko japonicus
AGGAAAACACAGTGCTGTTATCACATAACACAATAACACATACACACAAAGTTAAAGAGAAGACAGACTGTCTTTCAGATAGCATAAGAAAAATAAGCATATTTCACTTCCATGCTAAGGCTAGCCTATAACTCTTACTGGTTGAGAAAGGGAGAGAAAGAGAGAGTACAGCTAAGCAATTAATCCGTAAATCTTGTCAAAACTACTAATGCTAAATTTTGAATACATGTAGTGGAAGGTTATAATCCGAAGAACAATTATTTGGAAATAAATTTCACTAAAAGTGAAACAAACACATTTAAGAGTAGGATAAGACTTCGTTTCAGATGAAATACTTTATTTATCATATTGATCACCTGCAATAAAGTTGCTAGCTGAATGTAACTAAACAGTGATGTTTAGCTTCATGGAACAATTAACCACCTTGCTTACCACCACCTGATTTCCAATGTGCTTGGATAAAGGAAAATTTCTCACCTGAAAGGCTTGTGTCTTAGATCCACCAATCATGTGAACATTATTACCCCATTAACTACTGTGGGGTAAATTGCAATCTTTCCCAGAACAGCTGGAGGAGCTACAGGCTAACTTTCACTGTCCACTTTGTGATTACTTGAGGAATAAGCAAGAGTTACTGGATCCAAATCTCTCACAAATATTTCCAGGTAAGAAATCTCCCACACTAACCGTGACAAAATACCCCTTCAGTGGAAATGCAGAGGAAAGACAAACAAGGAAAATGAACCCCTTTCCAGGAAGGTCAGGAAAAGGGACATGTCACAATATCTTAGAATTAAAAGTAATCTGTTATATAATCATAAAGAGATATTTACTGTGCTGTTTCACTGCTACGCTTCTATTTTGAATCATTCTGATAATTTCAGAAGCACATCTGGGTTAGGGATCACAACGAGAAAAAGAAAAGTAAATACCTTTCCTTTCTCACAGGAAGGTGGAGGGAAAGGGGAGGGGACAAATACATTATGCCACAGACAACTCCACAGTCATAGCACAATGCCTACAGAAATAAGTATTTGATGGCATTCTTCTGAAGACTGTTATGTTAGGAGATGTTCACGAACTGTCAACTATTATAATGCTTCATCATTCTATTTTCCACCCCCGCTCCCCTAAACATAATAAAACTGCAGGTGCTGCCATTGAAATAGCCTAACATAGCAAATGCACATTCTTGCTCTATTAAGAATTTTAATGCATTCAGCACTCTCTCTATTTCTCTCTGCAGACAAGAACTGGTAATGTCTGAACAAAGTAGAACAGAAGATTCTAATTTGTCTTGACTATTCTAATCCTCAAAATGTACAACAAAGTAATCAGAAGCTTCGCCGTGTGACTCTGCAAGTGAATCCAGCAAGCATTTAAAGTTTAAATCCCTTCTGAGTTCACTCGCTGAGTTTAAACGCCTGCTGAGTTCACTTGCAGAGTTGTGCACTCACAGTGGAACAACTCAGTGAGTGAACTCAGGAAGCATTTAAAGTTTAAATCCCTTCTAAGTTCACTCACCAAGTTGTGCTTTTATTTGGGAGCAGCTATTTTGGTAAAGTAAAATACCTTTCAATACAATATTTTTCCTGGTACTTTTTCGGCTTGGTATATACTGAGTGCACACCCCTAGCTTTGGGCACCCACTGGGGAGAAAAGAAGGCTATAAATATCTAAATAAATATTCACCATTGTGCATCTTCCTATATGCAACTCAATCTGGAAGTTTATAAAAATACTGAATCTGGAAATAATTGTAGATGATCATTCAGGAAGGAAAACTTTGATGGGGATCATTTGCAAACTCTAGTTTCACACTTACTGGCTTCCTTCTTACTCATTTTCTCACTTATCAATTCCGTAGTAGTTGGCAAGAAAACAGATTTAGGAGCTGACTGAGAACTAATGATGCTCAAGAATCAAACAGAATTCTTTCTGATCAAACATAAATGCAACAAAATAGTGATCACCTTGAAATTGTTTGAAGTTTTTAAAAAATGTTCATGTATTGTTTTGAAGACATGCAACCAATCCTGAGTTCTAATGAATGCCAGGTCTAGCAAGATCAATTTCAACTAAGAACAAAAAAACCAGGCTGCTTACCTGTAACTGATGATCTTCGAGTGGTCAGTCACACACTTGGGTTTTGGGCCTGCCCACGAACCCGACCTTGGAGATCTGGAAGAGCTAGCCTCAGACATTTTTGGCAGGCTTTTCTCCTCTGCTCTGGGGAGCACGCTGCTACTGCACATGACTGGAACTGAGGAGAAAACCCCGCCCCCACTCAGTTTCTTCCAGCCGCTGCTAGCAAGGCTATGTAGAAAGATAGATGCAATAGCCAACAGTGGGGAAGGCTGGGTGGGCGTGTGTGACTGCACAGGTGACCACTTGATGATCACCAGTTACAGGTAAGCAACCTGTTCATCTTCATCGTGGTCCCTGTGCAGTCCCACACTTGGGTGATTAACCAGCTAAATCATTCGGAAGGAGGGTGTTGGCGTCAAATGAGCACTGAAGGTCAACACCCAAGTATGGGACAGGTAAGACAGACAAGCATACAAGGGTATGTGTACAGGGTTACCTGGAATCCCATGATGGAAGGTTCAATGGAAGAACGACTTGATAACTGAGTGGTCAAAGGACGCATCTCTCCGAGCACGAACATCTAGTGCACAATGCATCACAAAGGTGGACCGGGTCGACCATGTTGCCGCAGTGCAAACATCCTCTAAAGGAACACCATTAAGGAATGTCGAAGAGGTAGCCACAGCTCTTGTGGAATGGGCTCAGATTACGTCAGGCAGGGGTTCACGGGCAACATCATAGCAGAGCTTGATCGTCGAAGTCACCCACTTCGCCAAACGCTGGGAAGAAATCTTGCAACCCTTATGTGGGGCTTCGTAGACTATGAACAACTGAACATCCTTGCGAAAGGAGCGAGTCCTGTCTAAGTAGAAGGACAGAGCCCAATGAATGCCCAAGGTATGAAGAGCGCGCTGACCGTCATCGGAGAGGTTTGCACAAAAAGCTGGCAGAGATGACAGTTGGGAGAGGTGGAAAATAGAGACCACTTTGGGTAAGAAAACAGGGTCTGGTCGGAGTACTACCTTCTTCTTATGGAAGATGGCATAGGGTGGGTCTGACCGGAATGCGCAGATGTCACTGGCCCATCAACCTGACATAATGGCAACCAAAAAAGCTGTATTCCAGGATAGGAGGTGGAGAGGCACTGTCCCCAAGGGCTCGAAAGGCTTCCCCATTAACTTTGAAAGAACTAAGGAAAGACTCCAGGCATGGATCAAAGGTTTAACAGGCGGATGAAGCCGCAACATTCCTTTTAAAAACGATTTAGATGTACGATGAGAAAAAACAGTAACACCCTCAATAGGGTGGTGAAAGGCTAAAATAGCCGAAAGGTGAACTTTCAATGAGGAATAACACAAACCGGAGTCACTGAGGGAGAGGAGGTATGACAGCACCAAAGAAAGGGGTGCAGACTTTGGGTCCAGATTATGACTAGCGGCGTAGTTGGAGAAATGAGTCCAGTTAGCCTGGTACGAATGCCGTGCATTGAGAAGCATGTGCTGGACATGAGGGAGAACATCAGTGAGTAATTTTCCAGACCGTCAGACGGAAAACTGACGGGTTGTGGTGGAGTACTTTCCTGTTGCATTGTGTTACAATGTTCGGAACTGATTGAAAACGGATGTAGGTCCCCCGAGAGAGTCAAAGAAGTGTTGCAAACCAAGGTTGTCGAGGCCACCAGGGAGTCACTAGGATTCATGAAGTGCGGTCCATGGTGATTTTTTTGTAGAGTTCGCGGAATCAGGGGGAACAGAGGGAACATGAAAAATAGTTACCCCGTCCATCCCTGTAGGAAAGTGTTTCCTCCGGAGCCGTGCTTCAGAGTGCCACGACCGAAGAAGAACTGGCACTTCGTGTTGTAATGGGTCGCGAATGTATGTACGTCGGGCCCACCGAATATGTGGAAAACTCGATCGAGGTAAGCCGTGGTCAGTGACCATTTGTGATTGTTGGAGCGAGATCTGCTGAGAGCGGGCACATATGTAGACGGTGATTGTTGGAGCGAGATCTGCTGAGAGCATCCCCTTGTACGTTCGAGGTGCCCAGGACGTGTACCACTGTCAGGTGGATATCGTGGACTAAACACCAAATCCAGAGGGCTAGGGCATGTCTGCACAGATTGATCGAGACAATGCCCCCTTGTTTGTTGATGTAATAAACTGTGGCGATACTGTCTGATGCGACTTGTACATGGTGGCCCCGCAGCCTGGGCAGGAAGGACTTCAGCACTCGATGAACTGCCACGCGTTCGAGGCAGATGATGTGTAAGGTCCTGTCGGAAGCAGACCATACGCCTCAAGCTGTTAGGTCATTGTAGTGGGCTCCCCAACCCCACAACAACGCATCCATAGTCAGAAGTTTGGTGGGAGGTGGAAGTTGAAACGGAATTCCCAGGAACAGATTGGTGTCGTTGATCCACCACCGTAAGGATGCCAGGACGGAAGTAAGGATCAAGGGGGTCACTGTTGGTGGATCTACGTGAGGTTGAAAGTGATGCAAAAACCACAACTGGAGCGGGCACATATGTAGACTTGCATAGGGAACTACAAATGTTGTCGCTGCCATATGTCCCAAAAGACACTGAAGATCCCCCATTTGGTCCGGGGAGGAAAGACACCTGCGGGCTAGGGATTGAAGGGTGGTAGCCCTTTCCCGAGGCAAGAAGGCGCGTTGCTTCACAGTGTTGATGTCGGCCCCGATAAACAACAAAATTTGAGTTGGTTGAAGATGGAATTTGGATAGGTTCACTGAGCGGCAAGTAGCTTGCAGGTTTGACTGAAGTTTAGAAGGAGGTCCTGTGGAGAAGGAGCTACCAGAAACCAATAGCCTATATACGGGAAGACGACAATGGCTTGTTGTCTCAGCGCGGCAGCGACCACCACCATACACTGTGTAAAAACCCTCAGACCGGTCAACAAACTGAAGGGAAGGACCCAGTACTGATAATGTACAGTACCAACAGCAAAGCAAAGGTACTGGCAGAAGCGCGGACAAATAGTCAGGTGGAAATAGGCATCCTGGAGATCCAGGGATGCCAACCAATCACCTTTTTGTAGAAGTGGGAAAATAGACTCCTGTTCTTGCTGTAGGTATTTAAGTCTTTGAGATCCATGATGGGATGCTTTCCTCCTGTCCGCTTGGGAACCAGGAAGTAGCGGGAGTAAAACCCCAAGTGGTGTTGGGATACGGGTATGGGTTCCACTGAGCCTTTGGAAAGGAGGTCTGCGACTTCTGCTCTGAGAAAGCAGTTTGGAAGGGTGGGATAAAAGTGAGGCAGACAGGATAACTGCAGAAATTCTATGGCATATCCCATGCGAATTATGGTAAGGACGCAAAAGTCTGTAGTAATATGCTCCCATGTGAGGAGAAGGGGAAGAAGTCTGTTGCCCGAACCAGGAGTGATGGTGGACAGCATGGGAACGCCCGGGAGCCTTGTGAAGTCAAAGAGACTGCTTGGCATTAGAGCCAGGTTGTTTAGGCTGTTGGGTCTTGCCTTTAGGTTGAAAGTGGTCGAAAACCATTGCTCACAATCCCGAAGGATTTGATCCCGAGGATCATCTGATTCAAGGAGATCAGAGCGCGGCTGACTGTAAGTTAATGGTGAACGAGACAGGATCGTAACAACCTGAGTCTGGTGCGTGTCGTCAGGACGGTCTTCCACCGGTCGGGATCGAGCCATCTCGGATTGGAGAGTAGCCGAATCCAAAGGTACCAACGGTACTGCTGCTGACGTCCAGGTAGCTGCTGGTGTCGAAGCATTGACAGTCAAAGATGACTTAGATTTCTTCAGTTTAGAGGGATCAGAGGACGACTCTGAAGAATGTTTTGCTGGTTTCTCAGACTTACATTTCTCTTTATCAGACACGGCCGAGACAGTCAACTTCAGGGACCATTTCCCTTTTTTTGTCGGACTTACATTTCAGCTTAGGGGTAGGTGCCGACAGAGCCAAATCTCCCATCGATTGTGAAGGCGGAGGCGAGGCGTGAGCCGTCAAGGCATGAGACATCTGGGGACGAAGGGAAGCCTCTAAGAGATAGCTCTGAAGACGGGCTGCATGATTTTTACGGGCTTGATTGCTGAATTACTGCAGTGAGCACAGGAATCAACCTGATGGCCCTCTCCCAGACAAAAAAGGCAGAGCGAGTGTCCATCCATCGACGGTAACTTAGCGTCACAGCCCCGACACCTTTTTTAAAAGGTGGTTTTCCTTTTAGACTCCGCCAGGATGGGGGGGGGGAGAGAATGGAGGAATAGGGAGACAGTCCTCACACTGACAATGAATAATTTTTTTTGGTAGACAATGAAGATGAAGACGAAGATGTAACGAAGTTGAAGAAAAAGAGGGACTCAAATTAGTGAGGTAAAAATTGGTCTGAGGTAACCAGATGAGGAGAAAATGCAACGAGGTCCGAACGAGGCGGTGGAAAAGAAGAAACTGAGCGGGGGCAGGGTTTTCTCCTCAGCTCCAGGCATGCGCAGTAGCAGCCTGCTTCCCAGAGCGGAGGGAAAAAGCCCGTCAAAAATGTCTGAGGCTAGTTCTTCTAGATCTCCGAGGTCGGGTTCGTGGGCAGGCCCAAAACCCAAGTGTGGGACTGCACAGGGACCACGATGAAGATCCAGTAATTAGGGCAGAGCTAACTAGAGAAGCCCCTTACTTTCAAGAAAGCCAAGGACAGGATATCCTGACTCACTCGCAGCTGCCTGTACAAGGAAGCTATGCTGCAGCACAGAACAAGCATGCCTGCTGTGAAAAGGACAGCTCCATCTAGATTATGCCTTTTTGATGGAGTCAAAACACTTATACCGGAACTCTCACAGCACTCTTACAGTGAAGCACTAAGGAAGAGGAAATATATCACTTAAGTATAAGACACACACAAGGAGTCTTTTATACTTTTTAATTTCAATTTCTCTCTATATATAAATGTGTATCTTGCTGATATATTTGTATGTGAACCACCCTAGCCATTAAGGGTGGGTGGATTGAAGGTAAGGTCAAAAAGAATGTTTTAAATAAAGGAAGCACCCAAGAGGTTACACAGGTGTAAAAGGAGAGATGTGTAGTTGAGCTTTCAATATACATACTTCACTGTTATCCCACTGCAGTTCTGAGGGTCTTCAGATATTATTGAGTATTCTGTAACCTAAAATTCAGCAGTGAGTTCATATATATATGGAAGGGTGTGTGCACTGGCCTTCATGAACTTTCAAAATTATTTATTCTAAAAAAGCAGAACAAATCAAATGTAGAAAATTTCTTTTAACTGATCACCGTATCCCATTTCTACCTGAAGCAGAAAAGGCTAGCCAAGAGAACTGAAAAAGTTGGATGCCTAAGTAGTAGCAATGCTGATCTAGCATAAGACTTGCACAAGCCCTGCTCTAGCTGAAGTTTTTTTCCACATTAAAACTGTGGTGAAACCACCAACGTAAAACTAGTTTCAAGTGGTTTCCAGGACAACACCTAGGAATCTCTCTCATTCCATATTGAACAACAGAAAGAATTATATAGATATTTTCTGCATAGCTATTGATACAGAGGATCTGGAAAGCTCTATTCGAAGCATGTTCTGGTAACCAGTAAACGTAAAAAATAACTGAACTGTATCTAATCTTAACTGGAGTTCTAGTACCAACAAATAAACATAAATGTCTTTTAATCACTAAGACAGCATATGAAGTAACTTTTAAGCATGCATAAAGAACTCCCCTAATACTAGCCATGGTGGCAGGAGAGACCATAAGTAAACAAACAGTATAACTGAATTAAATTCTGTCCTGGAGATGCACGTGCTGACAAAAAAAGGTTCAGACAAAACATGCTTAACTTACAGAAAGCTGCTGTTCAAATCAGACACCTCATTTAGAAATGGCCAAAAGGCCCACAGAAATCAATGTACAATGGTGCCTAAATTAAATCTTTATAAACAGTAGATCTAGCCAGTGAAACAAAGTGTACTAATCCCATACTGAAGCCACTTTCACCTATGTTGTGCACAGACTCCTCCACAGTTGTTTTCATTTGGGGGCACCCAAGTTCGGAAGAGAACTGACTGTACTATAACAAGTTCTTTAAAAGGGCTAATTATTTTTCATGTATAATAAAATCCTGACTTGTCTCTGATCACTCTCTGTCAACCAAGGAAAATATATCTAACAGGCACATGTTTTCATGAAACATGCGGGTCATTATTTCCCTTCATATTATTTTCAAGGACATAAGATTCAAGTAAATTGTCCATCATGCTAATGTGTGTGTGGGGAGGAACAAAAGGAGAGGATCCAAGACTAGAAGTATCATCCTAAACATCCCTACTAAGCTCACTGACATGAGTGTGCTCAGAAGAGTGTAACTCTGCTGAGAATAGCACAGAAAAAAGGATAAATTATAATCTCTGAGTTTTTGGATTTACTCCTCTAGATGAATGGAACACAAGCTACACCACATAATCTATAAATATGGTTATGCTTAGGAATCACTTGCATTGAAAACCAAGAACAGCAACCAACATTCTAAAGAGAATCCATAAAGACCAGAGAAAAGTATTTAAAATCATTAACAAATTGCCTCAGTCACAGCACATGTGCACATATGGCCCTCCATGCCATTACCAAAGTCTCCAGCTAGAAAAGATCTCATGAAAGAAGATGGAAGCAATTTTAAGCCATCCCATCAATCAGAATGAATTTTTCAAAAAATCCTCATTTAGATACTATATTCCTAATTTATTAATGGGCAAACTTCTAAAAACTACAGAACTAAGACATGTAATAAGGTGACAAAGACAAAGATATCATCCTAGAAGCGATTATAAAGCTGTGAAGAAAAAAAATAGGTGGGTACAGGCCCATAGTTAGCCAGGGGCAAGGGGGGGCCATGCCTCCACAGATGGACCCAGCCCCCTCCGGGAGGATGCCATAGCCCCCAGCGCGGGCAGAGGGCCCTTGGTTTCGCTGTGGCCAAGAAGTCTGAAGCTGCAGCTGAGCTGGAGGAGAGGGAGAGGGGTGGTAATCAAATTAGACTCTATAAGACTACAGAATAGACTTATTCTAGAAAGGGAGACTGCTTTTGTATTAGTAGTGCAGAATGTGCAGCATCAGATTTAAAACACATTTATCTTCTGCATTGGACTGCATGGTCTAGAACCCACATTCACTCTTTGGAATCAGTCCTTTGGATGATGATTACCACAGAAAAATATTTTCTCTCCTATACGCTTGGGTGAGTTGAAAGTTAAGAATGTTAGGATTTGGTGCAAAAAAACTGCAAGAAAAGAGCCGCTCCATATAGATGAAACATAATTCTAACCAAGAAAGCCATTAGAAGTGGATGATTAGTTATCTAGTATGTCTACTGTGGACTTGAAATCCATCAAAAAGGAAAAGGCAAAGCAGGAAGAAAACTGTCAAAATCCATTTTAGAGAAGGAGGTGCAAGGCTAATAGGAAAAGGCAAACGTTCAGGCAGTATGAGCTTTAACACGGGCAGGAGAGGTCCAGAGCCCAACATCTTAGTCTTCCTCTTTTGGGCTGGGCAATTTGAAACCTTATTAAGAATGCATGTTTCAAACTTCTGTATTATTATTTTTTGGGCCCCCCGGAGGGGATTTTTTTTAAGAGGAGAAGGACAGCAAGTCCAGTGGCGAGTTGGACTCGGGGTCTTCTGGAGAGGACTCTCTTTCTGAAAAAGGGGCGGCTGCCCCTAAAAGTCCATACAAACTGAGGAAAAGAAAAGATAAGAAAAAATGAAGGCTGAAGGACTCTGAATTGTGCCTTTGAAAGTATAGCTCTTAATAATGAGATGCTCTGGGGTTTCTCTCTAACAGTTAAATTTAAGACTAAAAAGATATTTTAGCATGTCTGACTAAGTTCAAAACATATTAGCGATTAAAGGAAAGACTTTGTACTCAAGCTGTTTTAATGATCTCCTTCTCTTGGGTTTTAGTTAGTAGTAATTATCTTTTCTTTCTCCTTAATTGTAGTTCCCTTCCCCTATCTTCATTGTGGTTTGTAGTCCATTTAAAAATGCAAACCTCTGTATTTTCTAACTTTCAACAAGAATGATACAAATTTCTTTCTTTAATAATTTCTTTAATGTTCAAAACATGGGAAAACTTCTTAAGAAAGTAACAAAAATTAAAAGTTTTATGATATATATTTTGCCTATGGGAAATATAAAACTCTGAGCTACATGAACAAGCAGCAATAGACACAGCAAATCAAAAAACAGTCCATGATGTACATCCCAAGGCAACACAGTCCTAAGGACTATGCTTTGAATTTTCTCACTGACAAGATTTCTGAATCCTTACAAAGAACACAGAGTTTACTGAGTTCACTACATTTACAGGCTGCGAGGTAACCCATCAATCCAGACTAGTGGATCTGAGGATACAAAGCTTGTGTATCAGGAGGCACTCCATTAGATAAAGCATCCAATTGCCCTGCACTGCTCTTAATACCAAATTACATAAGGTTGTCCAGAACACATTTTGTCAGTTTGATTTCTCAAAAAGTTCAATTTTTAATGATAAAATGTCTCAGATATATCTTGTACACTAAATGGAGAAACAAAAAGTTAGCCAACTTGAACAGTAGCAAGCATCAATTAAAGTGGTCAATGAATGAGATTAAACGATAAGGGATTATGTACCAGATAACAAGGCTTTTAAAGCATAGCTCAAAGCGAACATTTCAATTTAAGATAACGTAAAAAAATAGCTTTTTCTAATTTACATGTGAAAAAATTATGTAACCAGGAAATCCCACATATTAGTCCAGACTACACTTAATTGAAACTGCCTACAACACATGTGAGTCAAAGGAAACTTCTTTGTCTTCCTATTTCAGAGTTGTTCCAACTGGTAGAATTTATGGCTTTATACTCACATGTGTGGATTCTGAAAAGGAACTCCAGTTGGGTTTAGAGTAAATTTTGTTGTGGATTTGAAAGGTGGATTTGCAAAGTTCAGCTTCAGTGCTCTGCGCTTACCTGAGAGGAAGCAAACACAAAAAATTCATATCGGCAAGAGAACAAAGATTATACTGTACTGAGAGCATCTGAAATAAACTAGATAATATCTTCCTTGCATGTAAGACCATCTTATATCATCATTACATGTATTATATGACAACATCTGTCACAGTAGCAATGGACCAGCCATTGGGTAGAGCTCCTTTGCTTTATAGTAAACTAGGAACAAAGCCTGTTGTGGAAGTGAGACAACGAGCTGTAGCTAGACATGGGGCCTTTCCTCTCCCTGGCCCACCACTTTCTTCCCGCTCTCCAGATGCTGTGAGTGGTGGGGCAAGGGGACGGGCTGGCAGCAGTTCCGTGGGCGGGCTGTCTCCAAACAGACAGATCCCCCCCCCCGCTTTCTGCTCCCTTCCGAGAGCCTGTTGTCAAGGTGCGATGGGCTGGGCCGGCAGTGTTTCCCTCCCCTGTGGAGTCGAGCGGCTTTCAGTCTGCCTCTGAGGCCCGTGATGGTTTATCCTGAACTTTGTCCCCTCAGGGACCTGAAGGTCTCCCCTCCACTGTCTCCCCCAGGTCCCCGACCCTCTCCCGGCCGTCAGCAGCACCTGCCCATCCCGGTGGCCTTGTGCTGTCGTTCGCATCCCTGGCTGGAGTGTGCTGCGTCTTGGGTGGCTGCGGCACTGGCCGCCTCTCTCCCTCCTGGCTGCCTGTCGTCTCTTCCTGTGGGCCTTCACCTCAGAGCTGTCCTCGTGCTGCTGGTGTCATGGCCGGGTGGAGTGGAGGTGGCGAGCATGGCGGAGGGAGGAGTGAGCAGGCTGTGGAGGGAGGCTGCCGCAGGCAAGAAGGCGTTAGCCAGTGCGGTTTGCGTCGGGAGGGAGCGGCCAGGCAAGACTGTCCTCCTGCCTTCCCGCTTCGTGGAGACTGCAGGGGAGACACTGATGTGTCCAGCGGCTTGCGGGCCGCCTCTGTGGTGGTCTGCCCATCAGCCCCCTGTCCCTTTTCTGTCCACCATCTTCCCTCAGGGAGCTGATGCTCTCCCCTCCACTGTCTCCCGCAGGCCCCCGACCTTCTCCCCTCCCGTCAGCGCCACCTGCCTGTTCCGTTGTCCACATCCCCGGCCGGCATGTTCTGTTTCTGGGGCGGCCGTGGCACTGCCTCCCTCCCTCCTGCCTGCCCGGCACCCCTCCCCACGTTCCTTCACCTCAGATTCCTCCTCCTGGTGCCGCTGTCATGGCCAGGGTGAGTGATAGCGGCGAGCGCAGCAGAGAGAGGGGCGAGCAGGCGGCATACGGAGGCTGGCAAGGGAAAAGGTGATGTTGGTGGTGCCAGCCAGGATGGCTCGGGCTGGGGCTGGAGGAAGTGAGCAGGCCGTGGCAAGGCCAGGTGGGGCCGTCCTCCTGCCTCCCCGCAGGAGAGTCCATTGGAGCATCCATGCCGTTGGACGGCTCCCTGGAGAGTAAAGAGTGTGGCTGGAGGCTGTGTGGGTGGGACTGAGGGAAGCAGGCAGGCAATGGATACAGACTTGGGGTGAGTGACACAGCAGGGAGCGAACTGATTTTGCCACACATCGAATCTTGCCATTCCAAGTGACAATTATATATGAGAGATTCAGCCATTAAGCAAGCCAGCTTCTAACAACACAGCTTCTTTGCACTACAATTATCATTACCCTTACAATATTAATATTAAAATAATTACCAGGACTGAAAATCTGAGTTTCCAGGTATTAATATTTTAATATTAATATTTTAGCATCAAGGGTTAAAATACATCTTATTACTCTCAAGCAGCAAGGTGCACCATGCAAGTTATATATGAGGTTCAATTTTAAAAAATGGACAGGGTCACATCCTTAGCTGCCATTTGAAATGCTAGCATTAGATGCAATCATGCCACAGATTTTGACTAAGGTATCTGGCACAAGAACAATCTGTTCTGTTGCTGCCTTTTGAAGAAAGAAGTGCAGCTGCATATGTGATTGACAGAGCCTCTGCAAGAATGTGCATCTCTGCATACATAGAGAACATGTGTACATTCATGTAGATAAATGTATCTGCATTCCTCTACATGTGCATGCAAGAGAATGAGTATCTATATCCATAGATCTGTGACTGCTGACAGTGCAAATGTACACACAGAGTTTTGCTGTACACCACAAGCAATTTAAAACTGGAAATATGGAACTCCTACCAAAAAAGGCTTCCTATTGCCAGCTTAAAGATCACACTGCATGCTATCAAATATTAATGACATCTATCAAGAGGAATAAGTTTCCACAGATACTGCAGGACCTCCAGTGTCCACCATAGTTGCACTACATGTTCATAATAAAATACATGAACCTGTCAAACACTTTCTGCACTGTATGAGGCAATAAAATGTGCCAGGGTCAGTCCATGTTTACTGGCTGCCTGCACCAACAGCTTCCTGTTAAGAAAGCAGAAGCAGAGGAGGAGGAAGAGACTGGATTTACACCCCACCCTTCACTACCCAAAGGAGTCTCAAAGTGGTTTACACTCTCCTTTCCCTTCCCCTTCCCACAGCAGACACCCTGTGTGGTAGGTGGGGCTGAGAGAGCTCTTTCAAGAATTGCTCTTTCCAGAACAGATCTGAGAGAACTGTGACTGACCCAAGGTCACGCCAGCAGCTGTATGTGGAGGAGTGGGGACTCTAACCCAGTTCTCCCAGGCTCCAGTACAAAGATTAAGAGGCATAATGAGGCAAAGTAGGACAGCTTTCAACATAGTAGAGGGCTTCCCTTTAGTACACTTCAGTGTAAAATAATGTTTTGCGCAGACCAATTGCTTATAGTTAAGAGAAAGTCTGTACTGGCTTTGGTCCTTCTTAAAATAATGAAGAAAAAAGATCAGACTTGCCTAGTGCAACTTTTGCATTAGAAGTTTAATTCAAATGAAAATGAACGTGTTTTCTTTATAGAGTAGGGATGAACTAAAATCCCTTTTTAAAATGCTTATTGTTACGTACGTGGACCGCCACCAGGGGTCTGCAGTTATAGCAGGAGCTTGGTCCCCAAACACAAAGGGGACCTAGGATCATAGTCCACCAGGAGTCCACCAATAGCCCCCTTGCTGGGAGATTCAAACCCTCCAATGAGGACAGAGGTGTGCCGGGAGGAGTGTACAAACAAATACAAATACAACACCTTTATTGGCATAAAATATCAAATACACATGCAGCATAGAGCCTCAAGATAGGCTGGAGGGGTATCACATTCCGAATTGCCTTAATATGAGCGTCTCCTCCTAGATACCTCATAAAAGAAATTTGCTACAGGTTCCAGAATTTCTATATTGTGCGAAGACAATAAAAAACTAATTTTATGCTCATCAGATTGGCCCAAAAGGGGGTCCAACACAGGTTCAATAAAAACAACACGGATGTCACAGTGGAATTTACAGTACAATAGCACATGTCCAATGGATTCGATTTCCCCCATCCCACAGGGGCACAATCTATCTTTATAGGGAATTTTGTTGAACCTTCCCGATAGAACAGCTGAGGGAAGGACGTCAAACCGTGCTAGCATGAAAGCCCTACGAAGATGGGGCTGAATCAGTCTTGCCAGGTATCCTGAGGAAATATGGCTAAAAGAAAGTCCCATACTCACAGGAGAGCAATGTCTGTGCGCAAATCTTCTCAGGTCTTGCACCTCTATATCGAGGAGTCTTTGTTTGAGTAAGGCAAAAGCCTTCTGCTCAGACAAAAGTACCAAGTCATCAAAACTAAAGCCGATTATAGAAATTTTTTTCTCTATATTAATCAACCAAGTCGATAGATGGGATTCAGTTAACATGTGCACCACAAGACTGTTTGGGCCACATCTAAAATGAAGGCGCAGCCAAAATTTGAAGGTTATGGTCCATGCCATCGTAATTAACCGTCTTTGGGTTGTCTCCAGGCACATAGCTGCATATGGTACGCAAGCTGGTAGCCCCAAGATATTCTTTAGGAACTTAGATTGAACACGTTCTACAGCTTCATTACAAGCCGAGACCCAAATTGGGATACCATAAAGCAGTTTGGCGGGTATTTTATGGTTAAATACTTTAAGAGCAGTGGGAATATATTGATGTCCTTTGGTGTAAAAGAAACGGGCAATAGCAAGGGCGTTGTTAGTTGATGACTTAACTGCTTCTTTAATATGTGTAGCCCAGCTGTTAGTATAATTGAAATAGATGCCCAGGTATCTATGGCATTTGACTTGTTCGATTTTTTCCCCCTGTATAATCCACTTAATGGGCTTCCAACTTTTCTCAAACACAATGATTTTGGATTTATCGAA
The DNA here is from genome assembly GCF_001447785.1 of Gekko japonicus. Classification (NCBI taxonomy): domain Eukaryota; kingdom Metazoa; phylum Chordata; class Lepidosauria; order Squamata; family Gekkonidae; genus Gekko; species Gekko japonicus. The sequence continues at coordinate 1,363,391 of NW_015175985.1, forward strand.
GTTCAGGGACAACTTGTTCTTATTGCAATAAGCAAGAGCTTGAGCAAGCATCCTTTTCATCCCCATTTCTGAGAGCGAGAGCAGGACAGCATCGTCCGCATACAAAAGTAACGGGACATGCCTCTCACCCAGTTTAGGGCAATGGCCATCAATACTCCTCATAAAGGGGTCTAAATCATTTAAGAAGAGGTGAAACAGGGTTGGCGCAAGAATGCAGCCCTGCTTAACTCCCACGTTAATGGGAATCTTAGCTGTTAAGTCCCCCTTCTTAGAATATCTAATCTGACAGGTGTTTCCAGAATGCAGGTTTTTAATCAAGAACAGTAGTCACTTGTCTATCCCCATGTCACTTAATTTCTCCCACAGAATATCCCTGGGCACCGAATCAAAGGCACCCTTGAGATCCAGGAAAGCCGCATATAATTTCATACCCTTCCCTGATTTGTATTTATTAACCAAGTGGTTAAGGACAATGCAATGGTCTAAGGTTGACTTGCCCTGACAAAACCCAATCTGCTCTATCCCAAGGACTTGCTGCTCTAATATCCAAGACTTAAGCTTTGTAGCCAAATGTTTGGCATAGAGCTTCCCAACGATGGACAAAAGACTTATTGGTCTGTAGTTACTTGGGCGCTGGCAATCTCCCTTTTTGAAGATCGGTACTATTATAGCATTTTTCCAGTCATCTGCCTTGCAGGGCCGTTTTGTTTGTCTTGTTGTGAAGTACAATAAACGGTGTCTGAACGCATGTCGTGGTCAGAGTTCTCCATGCATCAAACCCAGTACTTTTCAGTGGCGACGAAGGTGGGATTCCGAATGAGCAGGTCAGGCTCACCTTCCAGCACAGCACCGAGCAGCGTTCCAGAAACACCACCGCACCCCGCACCGCTCCCAGCAGCACTGCACCGTGCCCGGTATCACTGAACACCGCTCCCCCGCTCCGCGCTGGAGCCATAGCCTCTGCTCCGGGACACCTAGAGGTTTTTGACCCCACTCATCCAAAGCTCTGGGATTCATGGACGGACCAGCTAATCTGCCATCTCGCCTTTCATGAGATCACCGATGCAGGCAGGAGAAGGGCTCTCCTCCTCAGCTTGTGTGGCGTGCACACCATCTGGTTCGCAAAGAGTCTCCTGGCCCCGAAGGCGATCCTCTAGTGTACGTATGAGGAGATCTTAGACGCCCTGACCAGGTACCTCACGCCCAAGCCGACGACGCTGGCCAAACGGGTGAAATTCCAGGGGTGTATCCAGAAGCCCAGCGAGACGGCCGCCGCATTCATGGCCGTGCTGCGCCAGCATGCCATGGAGTGCGACTTTTCCAAGGTAGAGGAGAACCTCTTGACCCAGTTCGCCTGGGGGATCAGCGACATGAAGCGCCGCAGAAAGATGATCGGCACATCCGACATCAAACTCAACGAGGCCCTCCAGCTCACCATAGCACACGAGGCCTCCCACCGCGACCCTCCTGGCAGCATCCCATCTCGTGCTGCCTGATTCAGTGCCCAAAACCTAAGATGAGGACGTCGTCTGTCTCGTCCACACACCCCACCTCTGGAAGCCGACAGGATCCACAGGAGGCTCCCGACACCCCGGTAAGCCTACTGGATGTTCCCCATGTGCCAGTTGTGGAGAGGTGCATGAGCGCAAGTCATGAAGGTTCCGGGACGCCAACTGCCACACGTGATGGAAACAGGGACACCTTGCCCGTGTCGGCAGATCCAAGGGCAACTGGAACCATCCACCCAAGCCACAGCCACACCACCAGGCCTCCGCACACTACGAGACCAGCAAGGGCATGTACGATCTCTACCTCCTGACCAGCCAACCCTCGCTACAAGTACTACGCCTCCCCAACTTGCCCGCAGCCCCGAAGATCCAGGTCCAGGTCTCGATCGAGGGGTCCCCCTGCCAAATGGAAGTAGACTCAGGGTCAGCAGCTTCCATCATCTCTGTGGAAATGTTGAACAGACTTTGTCCCAATGGCGGGCCTCAGCTGTGACCTTTGCCTTTGAGCTCAGTGGACTTCCAGAGGAACCCGGTTCCAATAAGGGGTGTGGGGACTTTCCAGGTGAAGTACCGGGGCTTTGAGGGTTTCCTGGACTTGATAGTAGTAGAGGGAAATTTGGTTAATCTATTGGGGTGGGCGTGGTTTCCACCATTGGGCATCACAGTAGGGGGGCTTAATAAATGTCCACCATGGGATTTTGTGGATGTTTGCGGGGAGTTCCCTGTGGTATTTGATGGGGCTCTGGGGTGTTACAAGGGCCCACCTGTTTCTTTGCAACTCGACCCCCAAATTGCCCCCAACCAGATGCTTGCTTTACGGCCAAAGTTTGATGCGGAGCTAGACAGTTTGGTGGCACAAGGGGTCCTCGAACCGGTCTCCGATGCGCCGTGGGAAACCCCCATCACAACCCCCATAAAGCGTAATGGCAACATCCGCATATGCGCTGACTATAAATGCACTTTGAACAAGACCCTTTCTGACCATGCATACCCCATTCCGGTCGTGAGTCATGTGTTGGCTTCCTTAGCTGGAGCTAAGATTTTTGGAAAGCTGGATCTCAGAAGGACTTCCAGTTTTGGCATTCTAATGGCCAATGGTCTCTTGGGAGCTCCCGAGGACGCGATCTGTGAGCTGGCGGATGAGAGTGGGTGCGCTTGTACATGTGAAGGGCTCCTAGCCATGGGGCGCTGAGGATCGCCTCTCCCCCGGCACAGAGCCGGTGGATTGAGGCGTTCCAATGCCCTGACGGTCTCGCTTATGTGTTCCAGTACTGGACTCAGAGACGCACACTGGGACAAGTGAGTGGAGGTTGAGCATTTTACATGTTTGATGGCGAGATCTACATGATCTACACTGAAAGTGAGTTTGGTTGAAACGAGAACCAGAGAAATGGCTGACAGTCCCCCCTAAAGTAAGCGGGGGGGGGAACACCCCCATGGAAATAAAAACAGACTTAAAGCATGCCTTTTAAAGGGGAATGGAATTGAAAGCAAAATGGTACTATAGTAAGAAACTTACAAGAAAAATACAGTTGATTTGCAGACTTTAGAGACTTTTAGTAATCTTTGTTAAAGGTAAACAGCTTCAAAGATGTCACTGAAGAAGACGGAGAAAGATAAGCAAACAAAACCTAAGCTTCATTCAGGAAGCGCTACCCAGCGAGTGCAGTCACCCAACCGGATACAACCATAGACTTCTCTATGATGCAAAGAGATGCATTGCGACCCCTGCTGGAGCAAATGAAGACACTCAATCAAAATTTCACTGCACAGCAACAGCAACTGGATGAGACTTCAAAAACAACAACAACAGAGCAAACAGCTGAGAATCTGAAAGAAGTGGATGCCAACACCAAAAAGCTTAAAAAAACAAATGCTGGATATGGAAAAGAAGAGAAACTCTGATGAAGCCCAGCTTCTACAGCTACAAATGGAAAAGGCAAGCTTTATACTGAGATTTCAGGGAGTTCCTGAGACTAAAGGGGAGAATCTTAAACAGTATTTTGAGTGATGCTTTGGGACCGGTGGCAGATTTTAAAGCGGATCTTCTTCAAGGTGAAATGGATGCGATCTATAGGTCTGTCATGATCTATGCAGGACTGGGGGCAAGGCCTAGTATGCCCTGGTCCCAGGAGAGACATCCATGGCAGTGAGCAGACAGCCTACAGTCCCCATAAGGCTTAGCAATGGACTATAGCCAATCAGAGAGGAAGATTCTGTGAGGAGACGGTTGAATACTGTGTGAGGAGGGTTGGTTCTTCGCCATTAACTGTGGAAAACGGAAGGTTTTTCTGTCTCTCTTTGCAGCCTGGTCTGTGGGGACAGGCTGGTCTGGGAGAGAGGAAGATCTCCACTTGGCTCAGCGTGAGTGCTAGGCAGGCTGTGGGCCTGGAAGTAGAAACAGGTAGCTGCGTTAGATTATGTTTATCTTGCCTTTCACACTGTTATACCCTTTTAAAGCACCTTATCTTGTTTTCCATGTCCCAGTGTTGTTTTTAATAAACACTTTCTGCTTTTTTTCTCTGCCTGGGTCAATCGCGCCTGTGATTTCTCAGTTGTAAAGGGGCATTTGAAGGGGCTTGGGAAGGTACCTGGGCCTTCTCAAGGGACCATAAGTCCAGGGTGGTGGCGGCAGAAGGTGGAGATCCCCTGGAGTCATGACAAGGTCATATTCAGAATACATAAAGAAAAATAATCTGCCCGGCGAGGTGGTGGTGAGATTCTCCAGAAGACAAGTGAGGGATCAGTTATTAAAAGCAACAAATGGAACTACCCTTAAAATTGATGGCAAGGAGATAAGAGTTTTGAAGAGTTTTGAAAGACATTTCCTTTGAAATAAGGGGGGGAAAGGAAAAAAATACAAAGACTTGGCTTTGTTTCTACAAAAGAACAACATATCCTACAAATGGATCATACTCGAAGGAAGAGGGAAAAACTGTCTCTGTTATGAAAACAAGAGAGGTTCTGCAGCAACAAATGGATCCAACAGAAGAAGAGGATGAGAAGAGCATGATGAAGCACTTACTGGAGAAGATTCAGATTCGTAAGGTGGGGCGGCTGCCCCCAAGCTAGGATATCAATTGAGGGAAAGAAGAGGCAAATGAGATGCTAATTTTCTCTGAAGTTTGACTTTTGATTCTTATTATTTAACCGTTCTTCTGCATGGTTCTTTACTAAGTCAGAATACCTGGACTTGAATTATTTAAGCAATGTTAACGATCACCTAAAATGTAACAAAGTACTCTTTTATTTTATTCAAAGCTATTTTACTGTAAGCATTATATGACCCCCACCCTCTTGGGTTTTTAGTGGTTTATCTTTACTTTCTCCCGTAGTTTATAGTTTCCCCTTCCCTATTTTTCTTGTAGGTTTTCAGAAGTTTTTTTTTTAAAAAAAACGGAAAGATGGATCTCGCACAAGCATAACAAAAACTGCCCGTAGATGAGGCCACAGCGACGGCCCAGACCATTGTAACCCACCGGGGGGCTTTTAAGATTAGGAGGTTACAGTTTGGCGTCAGTGTGGCCCCAGAGATATTTCAGCAACTCATGGACTCTTTGTTGAAAGGGATCCCTGGGGTGACACCATTTTTTAATGACGTCCTTATCGGCACGGCCACCCCGGACGACTTTGCCTCCCGCCTCCGCGCCGTCCTTTGCCGTTCTGACTCAGCGGGCCTCAAGGTCAAGAGGGAGAAGTGCCTCCTTGGGGTCCCAGAGGTAAACTTCCTGGGCTTCCGGGTCGATGCATCTGGCCTCCATCCGGCAAGGGACAAGGTCAAGGCCATCGTGGAGGCCCCCAATCTCACATGCAAGGCAGAACTTCAGGCATTTTTAGGACTCCTGAACTTTTATCACGCCTTTCTGCCACACAAGGCTGTGGTTGCAGAGCCTCTTCACCACCTCCTGGATAAGACAGCACCTGGTCGTGGGGCCCAAGGGAGGCGGCGGCATTTACAGGGGTCAAGGTGCTACTCATTGGGCCCTTGGATGGCCAAGGGGTAAAAGGAGTACTGAAGGATGATAGGGAAATGGCTGAGAAGCTAAATGCATTTTTTGCCTCTGTCTTCTCTGTGGAAGATGAGAAGCGCTTTCCCACTCCAGAACCGCTGAGTTCGGGAGGGGTGCTGAAAGACCTGAGCCAGATTGAGGTGACGAGAGAGAAGGTCCTAAAACTGATAGACAACTTAAAAAATGATAAATCACCAGGCCCAGATGGCATACATCTGAGAGTTCTGAAAGAACTCAAATGTGAACTTGTGGATCTCCTGACAAAAATATGTAACCTTTCCTTAAAATCTGCCTCCATTCCTGAGGACTGGAAGGTAGCTAATGTCACTCCCATCTTTAAAAAGGGTTCCAGAGGAGATCCGGGAAATTACAGGCCAGTCAGTCTGACGTCGATACCGGGTAAATTGGTGGAAACCATTATTAAGGAAAGAATTAGTAGGCACATAGATGAACAAAACCTATTGAGGCAGACTCAACATGGGTTCTGTAAGGGAAGATCTTGTCTCACTAACCTATTAGTGTTCTTTGAGGGGGTGAACAAACATGTGGACAAGGGGGATCCAATAGATATTATTTACCTTGACTTCCAGAAAGCTTTTGATAAAGTTCCTCATCAAAGGCTCCTAAGCAAGCTCAAAAATCATGGGATAAAAGGACAAGTCCTTTTATGGATCAAAAACTGGCTAATTAATAGAAAACAGAGAGTGAGTATAAATGGGCAGTTCTCCCAGTGGAGGGGGGTAAGCAGTGGGGTACCACAGGGATCAGTACTTGGTCCACTGCTTTTTAACTTGTTCATTAATGATTTGGAGTTGGGAGTAAGCAGTGAAGTGGCTAAATTTGCGGATGATACAAAGTTGTTCAAGGTGGTGAAAACCAGTGAGGATTGTGAGGCACTCCAAAGGGATCTGTCAAAGATGGGCAAGTGGGCGTCAACATGGCAAATGGGGTTCAATGTGGCCAAGTGCAAGGTGATGCACATTGGAGCCAAAAATCCTAAATATAAATACACATTGATGGGGTCTGAACTGGCAGAGACTGAGCAAGAGAGAGATCTTGGAGTTGTAGTGGATAACTCACTGAAAATGTCGAGACAGTGTGTGACTGCAATAAAGAAGGCCAATGCTATGCTGGGGATTATTAGGAAGGGTATTGAAAACAGATCAGCCAATATAATAATGCCCCTATATAAATCAATGGTGAGACCTCATTTGGAATACTGTGTGCAGTTCTGGGCACCACACCTTAAAAAGGATATTATAGCTTTGGAAAAAGTGCAGAAAAGGGCAACTCGAATGATAAAAGGGTTGGAACACTTTCCCTATGAGGAAAGGTTAAAGCGCTTAGGGCTCTTTAGCTTGGAGAAAAGACGACTGAGGGGTGACATGATCGAGGTTTATAAGATTATGCATGGGAAAGAGCAGGTAGAGAAAGAGGTACTTTTCTCCCTTTCTCACAATACAAGAACCCGTGGGCACTCCATGAAATTGCTGAGCGGTCGGGTTAGAACGGATAAAAGGAAGTACTTCTTCACCCAAAGAGTGATTAACACATGGAATTCACTGCCACAGGAAGTGGTGGGTGCTACAAGCATGGACGGCTTCAAAAGGGAATTAGATAAGCATATGGAGCAGAGGTCCATCAGTGGCTATTAGCCACAAGGTATAGCTAGGGGCTCTGGGGCAAGTGATGCTCTGTCTTCTTGGTGCTTGGGGGGGGGTCAACAGTGGGAGGGCTTCTAATGTCCTGGCTTGGGGGGGCAACAGTGGGAGGGCTTCTAATGTCCTGGCCTCACTGGTGGACCTCCTGGTAGCACCTGGTATTTTTGGCCACTGTGTGACAGAGTGTTGGACTATATGGGCCTTTGGCCTGATCCAACATTGGCGTCTCTTATGTTCTTAGTTCATCTCCAATGAGGTTTTGGTGCACTTCGATGAGTCCCTCCCTGTCATCCTTGTGTGTGACGCCTCTCCCTATGGCATCAGTGCAGTTCTAGGCCACCTTCTTCCAGAAGGCCGGGAGGTCCCTGTGGCTTACTACTCCCGGACTTTGATGGCTGCCGAGCGCAATTACATGCAGATAGACCAGGAGTTGACAATTGTGGTGGGGGTGAAAAAGTTTCATAACTCTGTGTACGGGCGCCCCTTCACTATTCTAACTGACCACAAACCTCTCTTCAGCTTGTTTGCGACTGATAAGCAGAACCCCCAGGTACTCTCACCCAGGGTTCTCCGGTAGTCCCTCTTCCTGGCCGGCTACAATTACCGACTGGAACACTGGCCGGGCAAGGCGATGGGGCACACCGATGCCCTCAGCAGACTGCCCCTCCCATCCAGAGATGCGGCCCCGCCCCCCGCCCCAGGGGTCCTGATGCTCGAAGGCCTTTCCAAGCCGCCCCTACTTGGCCTGTGACCCCATCATCTTGCGGGTTTTGGGCTGGGTGGTGAGAGGGTGGCCCACGGCATCCGCGGGCCAAGTCGCAGCGTTCGCAACCTGCAGGGACGAGCTGTTGGTGCTCAAGGGTTGTCTCCTGTGGGGTGACAGGGTTGTAGTTCCACACGCCCTGCGACAATGGGTCCTCCATGCTCTCCACGAGGCCCATCCGGAAATTGTGAGGAAGAAGGCTATGGTCTGGAGCCATGTTTGGTGGCCAGGAATCGATGCCGATATTGAGGCCTGGGTAAGGAGATACCAGACTTTCCAGGTAGTCCACCCAAACCCGCCTAGCGCGCCAACCCAATCGTGGGACTTTACACACAAATCTTGGTCCCCGGGCCCTTCCAGGGACTGTTAACCTTAGTAACAGTAGACTCCTGCTCAAAATGGTTGGAGATAAGCCCCATGTCCACCACCTCCGCGAAGGCCGTCATACGCTTGCTCCGCCGGATCTTCTCAACCCATGGGTTGCAGGACACAATAGTCTCCAACAATGGGACTGCCTTCATGTCGGCAGAGTTCCAGGACTTCCTACAGCGGAACCTGATGCAGCTTGTAAGATCGGCACTATTCCACCCCGCGACCAACGGTCAAACAGAGAGGATGGTTCGCACAGCAAAGGAAGCCCTCAGCCGGATCACGGATGGAGACTGGGAGTTCCGGCTCGCCTGCTTCCTACTGACTCAGTGGACGACACCCAACCCCATCACTGGGCGCTGCCCAGCCGAACTGCTGATGGGCCGGGTGTCCCACGATCCTGTTGGAAAGCCTACATCCCGACCAGGCACCGGACTCACGGCATATGACGGAACAAAAGGACGCTCCCTGGGAGCTCTTTCCAGGCGACCCCGTGTTCATCCGGAACTTTGGGAGAGGGCCCTCCTGGATTGCAGGCCGGGTAGTCTGAGTCACCGGCCCGGTCTCCTATGAGGTCTCTACCGAGGACGGCCAACTCCTAAGAAAACACACTGACCAACTTTGGCGGTGACAGCTCCCAGAGGTGGAAGAACATCCCCAGCTCAAGGGCCAGGACTCTATGGGCCGCCAGCCAGCACTCGACTTGAACTCCCCAACACAGGTGAGCCCCCACCGGTCGAGTCCCCGGCCACACCGCCAGAACCCGAAGAGCCGCCGCCACCCTCACCGCAACCAGAAACAGTCAGCCAGCCAGAGGCGGCCGTAAACAACCCCGTGCCAGCGCCCTGGCGTTCCCTCCGAGAGCACAGACCCCCCCACCTATCTGAGGGACTATGTAACACAGGTTGGATTGAGACTAAGGGGGGAGGGGTATTATGTACACGGACCATCACCAGGGGTCCGCGGTCATACCAGGAGCTTGGTCCCAAAACACAAAGGGGACCTAGGATCATAGTCCACTGGGAGTCCACCAATAGCACCCTTGGTGGGTGATTCAAACCCTCCAATGGGGACAGAGGTGTGCCAGGTGGAGTGTATATAGTTGGCCTTGCAGGGCCGTTTTGTGTGTCTTGTTGTGAAGTACAATAAACGCGTCTGAACGCATGTCATGGTCCGAGTCCTCCATGCATCGACCCAGTAGTTTTCACTTATTAACATTCCCGAGCTTTTAAAGGAATGGTTGGCACCTTAGTCCTATTAATGGAGTTAATGGAATTTATTTCTAAGTGTAGCTTAAGCCTCCCCACTGATTTAAGACATGCTGTTTCCATATTTCTATCTAATAATGATGGCCCTTGCCCCACCTAACCTTTTACTGAAAGCATGATTATGGTTGCATCACAACATAGATCTGTATAAACCAGTTGCCTTCACCTTTAGAAGAAAACCATGGGGAAAATTAAGATATTCTCATTAATCAACTGCACACTTCAAGAGATTTCCCTCTTAAACACCACCTTGAGAAGCTGAAGGTCTAAATTTAAAGTACCAAGTAACTTATTGGGGTTCTAATCAACCTTCTTTGAAAATATTGTTTCTTTTAAAGTACTGCCATCCTGTTGCCTCTGTTATTATCTCTCCTTATATATAATTGAGTTTGAACATTCTATATGAACATTCTAAATTTCACCTCCTTAGTGTTAGGCCGGAAAAACTGCCGCTCAGAATACACTGGCTGTGTTGACTGGCTGCTTCGTGCAGTCCCGCCCAGCGTTCCAAGGTCATTTGCATATGGAAGCTGATTGGACCTTACTCCATTCCATAGGGGGGGGGGTTGTAAAAGTTAAGACACACAGGCAGATAAAGGACATAGGGTTGCCAACTCCAGGTTGGAAACTTCCAGGATATTTTAGGGATGAAGCCTGCTGAGGGTGGGATCTGAGGAGGAGGAGGAGGAAGAGGGGGACCTCACACAGATACAATTCCATACTGCCCACACTCCAGACAAGCTGTTGCCAGTCTCCAGGTGACAGCTGGAGAGATCTTAAAGCTTTGGTGCTACTTCAAAATGCTGCAATTTATCAACGGAGTAGTGCTTTGGAAAATCATTAGGAATTGTTTGGTGCATTTACGATGGGGCTCCTGGGGAACTATTGTTGCCAATCTTGGCCTAGCAGCCATCAAACCATTCTCTTCAACCCCCTGCTGTGCAGCTGACTT
>NW_015175985.1:1375597-1431546 GCF_001447785.1 Gekko japonicus
CGGAGACAGGACGCAGAAGCCTCCGGTCGCCCGCTCCCTTCCCCTCCCCCACCACCCACTCCTGGGCCGGCAACTGGAGGCCGGGTCCCTTCCCCCCCACTCACTCCAGGGCTGGCAACAGGATGCAGAGGCCTCCGGCCGCCGCCACCATTCCCCCACCCACCCACCTCCCACACTCACCCACTACTGTTTACCTTACCACCATCCAGCCTATGCATTCGTTACAGACCACATCTTTCTAGATCCCGTTGTATCAGTTTCACAACGGGCTTTTCTGCTAGTATGCATATATTACAATTCAACACAAAATTTTCATTTCCAGGTATGAAGACTATTGAGTAGTAAAACTCTAGACACAGCTCGTATCACTCAGTTATTAACCCACATTGTGAAGCCACAATAAAAAGAATATTGAGAAAAACTACAGAAATTTCTCTTCCCCACATCTGCTACATGGGGAAAGGAAGGATGACATCAGCAACTGAACAGTGGGCCAGATAATGGCACAAAAATCCATTGGCCTCCCATTTATAAACTCAGATTAGAAATAGCAGAATTCGAAAGCAATGATTACTATTTTTTCCAGATACTGTATTGCCAGGCAACATTACCAAGCCTTTAAAGTCATCTTTAGAGTTGAAGAGTGACGAATTTGTACAGCTAATTTTCAGATCCACAAGATACAACCTACAGATTTGTAAAGCTTTACCTATATTATTTCTAGAGAAGTAAACTTTCTGTAAACTATGGCAGGTCCTTAAAGAGATGGGAGTACCAGACCACCTCACATGTCTCTTGAAAAACCTGTATAAGGGCCAAGAAGCAACAGTTAGAACCGGATATGGAACAACTGATTGGTTTCGGATAGGAAAAGGAGTACGACAAGGATGTATATTGTCACCTTGCTTATTTAATATATATGCAGAGTACATCATGCGAAATGCTGGCCTGGATGAATCACAAGTGGGAATTAAGATTGCTGGGGAAAAGATCAACAACCTCAGATATGCAGACGATACCACTCTAATGGCAGAAAGTGAAGAGGACCTAAAGAGCATCTTGCTCAGGGTAAAAGAGGAGAGCGCAAAAGTGGGCTTGAAGCTCAACATCAAAAAAACTAAGATCATGGCATCCGGCCCCATCACTCCTTGGCAAATAGAAGGGGAAGTCGTGGAAGTAGTGACAGACTTCACGTTCCTGGGATCCCAGATCACCGCAGACTGTGACAGCAGCCATGAAATTAAAAGACGTCTGCTCCTTGGGAAGAAAGCGATGGCGAACCTAAACAGCATGATAAAAAGTAGAGACATCACCCTGCCAATAAAAGTCCGCATGGTCAAAGCAATGATATTCCCAGTAGTCACGTATGGCTGCAAGAGTTGGACTATAAGGAAGACCGAGCGCCGAATAATAAATTCTTTTGAACTATGGTGCTGGAGAAGACTCTTGAGAGTCCCTTGGACTGCAAAAAGATCAAATCAGTCAATCCTAAAAGAAATCAACCCTGACTGTTCCCTGGAAGGCCAGATAATGAAACTGAAGCTCAAATACTTTGGCCACCAAATGAGAAGGGAGCACTCACTGGAGAAGACCCTGATGCTGGGAAAGATTGAAGGTCAAAGAAGACTCAATCCTAAAAGTAATTAACCCTGACTGTTCCCTGGAAGGCCAGATAATGAAACTGAAGCTCAAATACTTTGGCCACCAAATGAGAAGGGAGCACTCACTGGAGAAGACCCTGATGCTGGGAAAGATTGAAGGTCAAAGAAGACGGGGACGGCAGAGGATGAGATGGTTAGACAGTGTCATAGATGCAACAGACATGAAATTGAGCCAACTTCAGAGGACGGCGGAAGACAGGAGGGCCTGGCGTGATCTGGTCCATGGGGTCACAAAGCGGACTCGACTGTGCGACTGAACAACAAACTTTCTGGAAATGTTGAAGACATGGAGGGAGTGGGGTTTTTTGGGAGGGGGGTAGAAATTTTTTGGGGAAATATATATAATACTTACTTTTCTATTAAACTTAAACCTGCTGCTTTAACAACATCAAATGCCATCACTTATAACTCAGCATATGCAATTGTATTAATTGTCATATTTATGACATTTTAAAATGTAAATACTTATTTTTCTACAAGCAAAATTACTCCCCAAAGTCCCATTTTTCCCCACTGGAAAAACTAGGAGGGGGAATCATCCTTAGAAAAAAAATGGGGGGGATTCTTCCATTCCCCCCCCCCAGGCCTTCACCTCTCTAGTTATTTCCGAGAAGAGGGGAACAATTTCCCAAAAATTCTTTGGAATTCCAAACTGCGTTAAGAACTTTCTTCCATCCCTGAGTGCAGGTAACCATTACATTACTACTAAAAATAAACACAAAACCCCAATTTCACCACATATTTCCTGGTTTTAGTACCCTAATTTGTACTTAACTATTTAAGAGGGACAGCCTGGGCTAGATCCAGCAACCGGCCAGCGTGACAATGGCAGATATTCAAACGAAGATCACAGGTTGTCTTTGCTTTCCCTGGCCCCCACAAGCCATTTCTGACCCAAGAATGTTGATTCCCAGGAATCAACTGTCCCAGAGCAGAAGGGGGAAGAAAGGAAAGTCGAGAAGACCCATTATCATCTGCGCTTTCTTCTGATTGACCAGTGGACTGATCCTATTAACCGTTTATCTGAGTTCTTTGATCTTTGATACACACTATGAGTCAAGCATAAATACTATACTTAGGTTAGGACCCAAACACAATTACTCAGTGACAAGAATCTGATAACCCTTGCTGTTTCCCTGGAAGCACAGCATTTAATACACTGATTTCATCTTGGGTGTATGGATCCCATTAGACTTAAATAACATCTATAAGGAGAATTATATCTAAGTCTACAAGGAAGTACAAGACCGGCTACGAGATATAACAAAACAACATCACTCCTGGTTGGATAGAATCTCGATTGTTAAAACTTTTATTCTACCTAAATTCATGTTCCTGTTTAGAATGTTGCCAATTCCTATTCCATTGTCGGATTTTCAACTCTGGCAGCGAACTATTAATAAATTTATCTGGAATAATAAACATCATAGAATCTCTTTTAGAACTTTACGACAATCACCTAACCAAGGAGGTCTTGGACTGCCAGACTTACAAATTTATTATGAAGCAGCAATGTTGGCAGCCGCAACACAGCTTATGACCACAAATCACACGATGGATTGGATAGAGATTGAGCTTGATGGGATAAAAGATCTCAAGGGATGCGACCTTCTATGGCAATCAAAGAGCCAGAGAAAAACAACTTCAATTTCTAATATTTATCTGCAAACCACTCTCCGTATATGGGACAAATGGAAGACTGGTCTAGTATGTAAATTTTCTCCATTGTCGACTCTAACTGGACATGGTTGGTTTCCAGAAGATCTAGAAAATATAATTAAAAAATGGAGAAGTCAGGGACTTTATTTAATCAAAGATATACTACATGAAGGTGAACTGTTGCCAAAGCAAGACCTTGAGACTTTAATTGATCAAAAGATCTCATGGATCCATTACTTTCAACTGCACTCCAAATTTTCCGAAAGGAATTTCAAAACTGATTTGAAGGAGAAAGAAACAGGTTTCGAGGTCATATTAGCTCGGGACAGTGCTACGCTGAGACATAAACTATCTATAATATATCAACTTTTAATTCGGAGGGATAATAAATATATGATTAGTACGATGAAGAAATGGGATTCGGACTGTATGATGTCTTCAACAGAACAGGACTGGGACTCAATGTGTGCCTTTACCACAAGATATATTAAATTTCTGCCACTCCAACTACAATATCTGAAATTGATTAACCGATGGTATTTGACTCCAACGCGACTGGCACATATTTACAAGACGAACAATAATTTATGTTGGAAGGGATGTGGTAGGACTGCAGGATATATCCATTGTTGGTGGTCATGCCCTAGAGTCAGGCGCTTTTGGGTACTTATTAGTGCTGCCATCCAAGATATAACAGGTCTCAATCTACCGGAAACACCTGAAGCATTATTACTTCATAAAACACTTGAATCTATTTTACAATCTTCAAACAAACAGATAGTCCTGACTCTACTTGCCTTAGCAAAGATGGAAATCGCGGCTAAGTGGAAGGATAGTAGGGATCCCTCTATCTCAGCTTGGCAAAATAGGATATGGGACTGCTTTATAATTGCTAAATTGACTGATAAAATCCTACGAGAAACACATACCACAAAAAATACACTGATTTCATCACTAGTATTAAGTCCTAAGAGAAACTTTAGGGAAATAAAACAAAATGATCCCATTTGAAGAATAACTTCCTGCTTTAGGGTGGTTATTGGGTATGCGGTATGCTGAATGCAACCATTACCCATAAACAACATGAAGATGGTGTAAAAAAAATACACTGATTTCATCACTAGTATTAAGTCCTAAGAGAAACTTTAGGGAAATAAAACAAAATGATCCCATTTGAAGAATAACTTCCTGCTTTAGGGTGGTTATTGGGTATGCGGTATGCTGAATGCAACCATTACCCATAAACAACATGAAGATGGTGTCCATCCAAGCTTCCAACACTGTTCTGTGAAATCATTAGGGTCAGCACATGATACAGTCCAGATGAGAGACTGTTGAGAAAGTGCTGAGCACACTCTTCCTGACTATTTTTGAGTGTACTGCCACTTACCAAATTTAGCTCTAACTGTGCAACTGATGACTTGAAAATTAGCCATCTGGACATACTATATATTCTGCTGCCCCCACATCCCCATTCTCCATTCTGAGGACAGCTCATATGCTTCTCAAGTTACATTCTTTTCAATGAAAGCATATGAAACATAAGCGAGGGGAGGGGAAAATAAAATAGTACAGACCTATAGTATAATAAGCACTGTACTATGAATTCTTTCAATAGATCAAAGGAAGCCAGTGTTTAAAGAGTTTTTAAAACCTGTAAAAAAGCATAAGGATTAAAAAAAAATCCTTGCTTCTCTTGAAAAACAAGCATCTTTCCAGACACTAAAGGTATTTGACTAATATAAGCTTTTAATTAAATAAAACTAATTCTAGCTTTCACAGCTATGGGCAAAGGCTTAGACACCTCTGTCCCGAGGGCAGGCCTCCCCAGGGATGGGGACTCCGACAGCACCGACCCCCCAAAACCTGGCCTCCACGGAACCTACCAGAGAGTGAGGCTGAACAACCACAATGCTGCCAAATCCTTCGGGCCCCAACGGAACGGCTCCAAGTTGCCTGGGTGACGTCGCCCCTGACGAGCGTCTGGCCCCACGGGGAGAGGCCTCGGGAGGAGGAAAGGGGACTGCACCAGGCCAATGGCCCGGCGCAAGGGCTCGTCCACAGCCCAGAGAGGCTTGGGGAGGGAGAGTCGCGGTGCCAACACAACCACTAAGGCCAGAGAGAGAGAGCCGGGAGGAAGCCACACCCACGGCTCAGCGTCCCTGCATAAGAGGAGGGGGCGGGGCTGAGGGGGAGGATGGAGGGTGGAGTTCAGGGGAAAACAGGTGGCACGGGGAGGGAATAAAAGGGAGGAAAGAAAGCAGAGGCCGAGGAGGAGGAGCTACTGGCAACACGAAAGACAGGAGCCGAGAGAGAGAGAGCACTGTCTGGCCAGCAGAGGGAGAACGGAGGGTGGTGATGTAACCTCCTCCCCTCCCGATAGTCTGAGGCCTCTGCAGTTCCTCCGGGCGGTGGGGCAATGTAGCAGATAGTCCACAGCAGTCGGGATCCAGTGACAGTGACGAGGGGTCGTCCAGCTCATGTGACAACCTCAATAGTGTGACCTAAAGACTTTTCAGCCAAAACAAAAAAATGAAAGAACGTATCTACAAATTAAGCACCCTACTACAACCCCACCCCAAGCCAAGGAAGTTACTAATTTCTGACACACTTGATTCATGTATAGTATTGATTTCCTAATCTATCTTTTGATCTTCAAATACGGAATCCACAGGAGTAACTATATGAGGGAGCTAAGAAAGCCACACCTCTTCATAATACACGATTGCTGTAGTGGTATTATATAAACACGGATACCTATTCCTAGTTCCTAGCCCTCTGTCTCAACATACTCAGGTTCTGGTTTCTCTCTCACTACTGGTTTGAAGAAACTCCCTCTGCCCTTAATTTGAGAACGCAGAAAAGATAAGCTTAGCAAAATAGATAATGAATTTAGAAACCTAACAAGCAGAAGAAATGATGAAGTCTCTTGTTATATGTTATATGTTGTGGGGGGTAGTTAGGGGTTGTTTGTATGTGTGTTTGTATGTCTGTAGCATATAATCGAAAAAATAATAAAAGTGTACCCTTGGGTACATATATATATAAAAAAGAACATATTTCTAACAATAGCTTCTCAGCAGAGCTGGCTAATCAGGCCACTGCTTCTTTGCAACTTGCTTGGTGCAGCATAGGTCAATGGACTCTCCTGAATGAAGCTTTCAGGGCAGGAAAAATGAAGAACTGCCAGGCAGCGCCCATCATTATAGATTGTGTAAATCTGACATTTGCAAAATCAGTGTGAATCCTTCCTTTTAAACTCATTTTCAAAACATGCTAGGGAAGGAAGTGATGAATAAATTGGATTATAAGATTTATAAGCAGAAGATGAAACCCTGGTAGTGTTCAGTTAAGTCTTTTCAGGATCAGTTGTCACTGCTTTACTTTTTGAGTTTTAGTGCTATGGTTAATTTCTAAAAGGGTAGGCTTTAGAGCAAAGTTAAGCTGGTAGTACTTACAATGGGTTATGTTTATTCTCAAAATTTCATGTTTGTGTTACATTCGTCTTGTAATGTGGTTTTTTTCCTGTTTTCATGGTTGTCCCATTATGTCTTTTCTTAATAAAATATTATTTTTTTAAAAAAGACTGGTTTTTAAAAGACTGGGAAGTTCTCTCTGTACTTGTCTTTTTGTAAAAATTCAAGAAAAGTAACTGTAATATTCTAAATCATAGGTCCCCAAACTTTTTTGAGCCTCCAGGCACTTTTTGAATTCTGACACAGCATGTTAGGCACAACCACAAAGTGGTTGCCGCAAAACAGTGAAAATCCTTGTGATGCTGTGGCAGCTGCTGTTTTTAAAAACCTTACGGTTGCCAGCTCGGGACTGGGAAATACCTCAAGATTTAGGGTAGGGACCTCAGCAGGGTATAATGTCATATTATCACCCTCCAAGGTAGCCATTTTCTTCATGGGAACTGATCTTGGTCACCTGGGAATCCAATTGTAATAGCAGGAGATCTCCAGGTGCCAGCTGGAGGTTCGCAACCATAAAAAACCTGCACAGCCAATCAATTCAAATGGCTAATCAGAAGCCTTGCTGAGCAAAAGCCATACCTGAGCCCCTTCACTTTCTAGAAACACTTTGTGGGTGCTAGGAAAGTTGTCAACAAGTGCCATGGTGCTGACGGGCACCACGTGGGGGGACCTATGTTTTAAATTGTTGGTCTGTGTTGTGTTTTAGATTTGCTACAGTAATTATAGTTAACTTTGTTTTGGTCAACAGGAAGTCACATGTTTATTGTACCCAATCTGTTATTAAGTGAGAAAAGCCTGCAAATCTTGTAGGAGGTCTTAGTAAAATGACCTGACCATTTAGCTTTGTGATTGCAAGTCAATGTATTGACTATTTAGCATATAGGGGTCTCTTCCTCCCTTTGTTCTGGTTTGGAGAAGGAGAAATGCCATTCCTGTAGTATCTTTCTAGCAGTAAACATGTAGGAACCTAGTGTTTCTTATTTTGCATCCTATTTACCTTGTTTCCCATGTTAGCTCTAGTAAAGCTTCTATTTTTCAAACATACGCATGGTCTCAGACTCTCATTCATTGCTCTGCTGATTTAATCTCTGCTTAAGTATCTTTTTCTAAGAATACCTATCAGGTTATGGAGCCCAGATCTGTTCCTTCTGCGCTGAGAGTTGCACAGCTGATCATGTGTGTGTGTTTTGGTTTTTCTAAGCAGTATTAAGGATAGTGCAGGCGGGGGGGGGGGGGGATTTACAACAGTTTTTTGCCTCACCACTGCACTGGATTAATTGGAGTTTTGCCTAGCCTCATTGCAGAAAAAAACAGAGAGAGAGCGCATTCCCTGACTTTTTCATGGTGTCCCATGCGAAGAGGGGAGAAGGAAATCCTCTTAACTCCGTGCTTGCCTGCCTACCGTCTGCTTTCTACTTATGCAGTAACAAACAGACAACATCACAAAGGACTGGTAAAGTAGAAAATGGCTTCTCAAGCCAAATTTCCATTTATAAATACTCTACCCCTTAACAACACACATTTTAAATGGTGGAAGGCACAGACTAAATCTCTGTTAAAGGCCCATTCTGCTGTAGATGCTCTTACTAAAGAGCACCCTACAGACCAAGCTGAAAAGGATAAATCTGATAAAATGGCTATGTTTTTAATTTTGGGGAGCATTATTGAAAATGATAACCAACAGCTTCTTGATTGCACTTCAGCAAAACAAATGTATACCATGTTGGAAAAGATATATAATACAAAAACTAAAGCACATGACATCTTTCTCCATCAATGTTTATTCAATATCAAGATGAGAGATGGAGATTCACTGACTGCACATTTGAATAAAATAATGGGTATTGTTTCTGACTTGAAAGCCACAGGAGAACCACGCTCTGATAAGAATATTATCACATTAATGTTGGGTTCATTAACAAAATCATATGCTAATGAGGTTGCAATTTTAAAAGCACAAAAGGATTTGACTCTTGAATATGCCCTTTCTTATTTGGAAGATGAAGGGAACAGAAGTGAAATGTCTCAGCTGAGGGCATGTCTGTACTCAGAGTGAAGCCTGGATACCAAAGGAGAAATGCAAAGAAAGTTGTTAAATGTTTTATATGTTCAAAATATGGCAATTTCGCCAAGGGATGTCAGTCTAAGCCTATGGAAGATGAAAGGGATCATGCCACATGCGCTCCCACTGAAAGAGGACCCTCTAAAGGGTGTGGAAGAGGAAGACCAAAAGCTAAAAGAAAGCAAATTGGGGGAAAGGCCTGTATTTCTTATTACTGAAAAAAAGCTGGATGCTATAGACAACCAGAGTGGAAATACACATGCACTAGCCTGATACCCATGCTTTGCTATGGTATTGAAGTTCCATAAATCCAGTTATAATATCGATGATGTGAAATCTGAAATGTGACGTTTGTTGTAGGAATTCTAATGGAGAAGACTGTAATGTAAGAAATAAAGTGAGACATACATACTTCCCCCTCCTCTACTGAAGGAGCTCTCTCTAGACCACATTGGTGGTTCTGCCCTCAGGTGCTAGGATCACCAGGGTGCTTGATGAGCTCACTCTGGAGCAGGCCACACAGAACTGTCCATTTAAGAAGCAGTCGTCTGTTACGTCAACTCCTGCTACCTTCCACAAAAGTGATAGCCTCGCTACTTATGTTCCTGGATTCTTTTGCTCATATGGAGACTGTGTTGTTCTGAGCACCTCAGGGTGATCTCACTGGTACTTGGCCTGCGCAGCTCAGTGCACTGCAGCATTACTATGTGCAAATGTCTGCCACATTTCTAAGTTCCCTCCTCTTTTGAAGCGTTGGTGTATCAGGCTCGACGTTTGCCAGGAACTTTCTTGGGGGCAGTAAGAGGTGAGAGGAATGAGGGGAAGTTGGTGTGAGGGAGTGGTAATGTGGTGGACATTTCTTCAGGTTCATGAGGGAGGCACGCATCGAAATGGCTCCTAAAAATGTCCATTACTATCTCCCCATAAACATTCATTAACTCAATTGCCATGCTGGCTTTTTTGAAAAATGTCTATTCAGGAGTCTTGAATCGCTGATTTCTGTAACTGTCATCAATTGTCTGCAGTCTCTAACTGTGTTTTTACATCAGAACATTGAGATCCACAGCTGAGCAATCAGAGAGAGGGGGGTGCAAGTAGGCAGGTTTTACCTCAGAACTCTGAACTACACAATTGACTAATCGGGGGAGGGGGCAGGCAAGGAGGCAGCAGCCTGCCAGGCACATGGAAAACAATTGGGGGAACACATTTTGCCCCTTTTTTACCCCCTTAGGGGTTGTGTTTCTCAGAAATGTCTTCATTGGGTGTGGGGTTTTTTTTTTTTTACATCATGGTAGGCATGCACTCCCCTTATTTTGGGTTTCTTGGTGCAGGGGTTTGTCCTGGGCATTGAATTGGGGGGGGGATGGCATACCCCCCCCTTTTTACAAAACTGCTTCTCATTTGTCACAATTAAGAAGTGGGACATAACTACATATTCAAAACACCATCCGAGCAATCAGGTATTAAGCAAGTTCATATGAACCAATTTTCTAGAACTCACATTGTGAGACGTTAAATAACCTAATAAAGGAAACCAGTTTTCTACAAATTTGGGGTATATTTCCATTGTGGATGGGAGTGTAGCCAAGCTGGAACAGCAGCACCGCTAAAGGACCCTGGCCCTGGCCCTACACCTGACAGACACCCGCCTGTCAGGTGTTGGGGGGGAGTATGTTTAAAGGCATTGGGGAGGCTGGGCCAGCAGCAGGGCTAAGGCAATCCTGCTCAGGAAACCTCCTCAGCAGCTGTAAGCATCCCACCTCCTCTTTTACACCTGACAGGCAGCTGCCTGTCTAGTGTAGGAGGGGAAGGGGGAGGAGTATTAGAAGCCACTGTGGAGGCAGGGCTGGCGGGATCACTAAGGTGTTACTGCTGGGGCGGGCTCCCTCATGGCTTTAAGCACCCTGCAACCACTGCTGCACCTGACAGACAACTGCCTGTCAGGTGTAGGAGGTGGGTGGAGTATGTTGGAAGCCATCAGAGAAGCTGGGCCAGCAGCATTACTGCACCTCACAGGTGGTTGTTGGCCATTCCTGATTTCCTCAACTGTCATTAGCTCTGTGCAGTCTCCTGTAACTGGGTTTTTTTAAAAAAAAACCTCAGAACACTAAGCTCTGCAGCTGACCAATCAGAGAGTGGGGGGTGCAAGGAGGCAGCAGCATGGCAGTCATATAGGAATCAATGGGGGAGCACATTTTACCCCTTTTGACCCACTTAGGGGTCAAATTTCTAAAAATCCCTTCTTAGTGAGTATCTATGTCATGGTAGGAGCACTCTCCCCAAATGTCATGTTTCTAGGTCCAGGTTTGGCCTGGGCATTGCTTTTACAGTGAGGGGACTTTATATATATATATATATATATATTCTGTTAATGGAAGAGAGTCAGATGCTAAAGACTTAAGGCTTACTGATTCTGGGAGTTATGCACATTTAGCAAACTAAGTGGACTGGTTTGTTGATCTGGATAGACAGAAAAGGCCTAGTTTACAGCAAGTCGATGGTCAAGCCTTATTTGTGGAAGGATGTGGAACAGTTGTGCTGAAATTTTTCAATGTACATGGTGAAACTGTGGAAGTAACTCTAAAGAACTGTATGTTTGTTCCTGAAGCCACTCACTGCCTTGTATCCACTAAGAGAATCATACAAAATGACTATAGAGTAGATCTTGAAATGGGCCAAGGCAAAATTTGGCATGCTGAATATGGAACTGATCTAATGGCAGAAGAATTTGATTGTTTCCATTATCTGAGAGATATTGCAGTTAATAATGATGGTAAAATGGACATAGTTGGGCCAGTGTGCAATACAAGATCACCTACATGTGATCACAAGGACTGTCTTTATGCATAACACATCAAATTAGCTCATAGGCATGTGCAAAGTGTGCAGAAGCTATTGAAGGAATGTAATATCACTGTTGTTGATTGCAATATGACGAAAAATGGTTATGAACCATGCCAGAAAGCAAAAGGAACAGCTCCTCGCTACAAGGGCCAATCTCCTGAAAACTGCATATTTAGACCTTGTAGGACCCATGAATCTGCTGGAGGTAGCAGATATTTCATGAGTTTTATGGAAGCAAAATCCAAATATGTCTTCGCATACCTACTCAAAAGCAAAGATCAAGCATTTGAGAAGTTTGTGTTATGTCATGTCATGTCATGTTGCAGCTGTTAAAAGCAAGTTTGGCAAATCACCAGATGTGCTATTTACAGATAATGGCAAAGAATACTGTGGCATGGAGTTCCAAAGGTTTATGGAACAAGAGGGAATCCTTATGTACTGGCCATTTCCAGCTCTCCCATTGTCTGTGCAGTGTGCTCCATCAGCCATTGGCCCATCAACCACCACGCAAGAGTACTCGCATGCCACTGGCTGGGTGCTAGGTCTGCTCCTCTCCCCCACCCACTGCCAGCCTGGACACACTTCCCTTACAGAATTAACTTGCAAATCGGCTGCCTCTCCTGATGAAGACATTTCTTGGCTCCTGTGGGACTAACATTTCCCTCAGTGGCTGTTGCTAGGCAACCAAACTTGGTTCTGTCAGTAAAAAAGCAAAGGAAGAAAGCCCTTTCCAGGCCTTTGGGGGGAATGCATTGAGGCCAGTCCTGACTAGGTTTGCCAGCTCCAGGTAGGGAAATTCCTGGATATTCTGTGATGGAGTCTAAACAGCCATAGTTTGGGGAGGGGAGAGGCCTCAGCTGAATAGAATGCCATACAGCCCACCCTCCAAAGCAGTTATTTTCTCGGGGGGGGGGGGGGGCTCCATTGTCGGGGGTTCTGGAGTTCAGTTGAGATACCCAGCGACCTTCAGGGTCCACCTGGAGGCTGGCTACCCTAGGCGTAGCAGTTAATGCTTCAGAGGAGTATCTGCTAGACCCAGGTTCTCGCTGTGGAAGTTGAGTGTGTGATTTCGGACCAGTCACAGACTTTCATCCTAACCTACCTCACAGGGTTGTTGTGAAGATCAAAAGGGGGAAAGGAGAATGATGTAAGCTGCTTTGTTCTCCACTGCAGAGAAAGATTGTACTTTTCCTCCTGGGGAACCATTGCTGCCAATCTCCAAGTTAGGGCTAGAGATCACTCAGAATTAAACTGCTCTCCAGATGGTAGAGATCAGAGGCAGATAACAGTAGGTTGATGGTTGGCTGGGAAGGAGGTTGGGAAATTCCTGGAGATTTGAGAGATGGAGCCTGGAGAGGACGGGGTTTGAGGAGGGGTGGGACCTCAGACAAGTACAATGCCATAGACTCCACCCTCCAAACCAGCCATTTCCTCCTGGGGAACTATTGCTGCCATTCTCCAGGTGAGGCCTACAGATCACTCAATTAAGACTGCTCTCCAGATGGCAGAGATCAGTTCCCCTGGAGAAAACAGTAGACTATTGAGTCATTATATTTTGCTGAGGTCGCTTCTCCTCCTGCTTGGGTCCCCACTGAGGAGGAGAAAGACTGTACTTTTCCTAAGCAGAGGATCCAGGTGTGTGTGTGAGATGGAAAGCTGAAGTCAGAGGAGTAGATAATGGTATGTTGATGGATGGCTGGGAAGGAGATAGGGTTGCTACCTCCAAGACAGGTACAATGCCATAGACCCTACCCTCCAAACCAGCCATTTCCTCCTGGGGAACCACTGTTGCCAATCTCCAGGGGAGGCTTGGAGATCACTCATAATTACAAAGCTCTCCAGATGGCAGAGATCAGTTCCCTGGGTGAAAACAGTAAGCTCTGTGTCATTATACCCTGCTGAGGTCGCCACAACAAATTGACACTAAGTGCCCAAGACCAGGGCACCCAACCAGAGCCCTCTTTCTAGAGCTCATTGTATTTATTTCCACAACGGGCCTTATTCCTAGTTGAACATAAGACTACAATCCCTTATTCGTTGCAGCAAAATGATAATGCAGAACGCTTAAACAGAACCATTCAAAAAATGGTGCATTCTATGCTAATACAATCTGGACTTTCAGAAATTCTACAGGCTGAAGCTGTCAACACAGCTGTCTACCTTTATAATAGAGTTCCATCTAAAGTAAAAGGGGAAAGTTTTTTTGAATTCTGGTTTAATAAAGTGCGTGGACTGAAGCATATAAAAGTCTTTGGCTTCAAAGCCTATGCACACATACCAAAGGAAAAAACAGGTTGCATAACTGTAACTGATGATCTTCAAGTGGTCATCTGTGCAGTCACACCCATGGGATTATGTGCCTGCGCTGATCCGAATCGGTGGTATACAAAGCTCACAATGGGATTTTCGTGCCTCCCTCCCAGGCATGCGCGGGAACCCCACTGCGCATGCCCAAAGAGGCGGGGCATGGACATCCTGCCAGTTCCTTCTGACCGCTGTCATGTCAATAACCAGAGAAAAGTTCTGAAGCGACAGCAGTGGGGAAGGAAGGGCGGGTGGTGTGACTGCACAGATGACCACTCGAAGATCATCAGTTACAGGTAAGCAACCTGTTTATCTTCTTCGTAGTCTCTGTGCATTACACTCATGAGAGATTGAAAAGCAGTGGGTCACCTGGAGGTGGGTGCTGTTGTACACTCAGTGCTCTGCCAACGAAAGGACTAGGCGACCAAGGTCCACTCTGTGGTGCTCACGAACATCAACAGCGTAGTGCTTGAGGAAAGTGTTCGGAGTAGACCATGTCGCAGCCCCACAAATCGCCAACACGCAAGTACCCTTCAAGAAGGCTGTAGACGTAGCCATGGGTCTTGTGGAATGCGCTCACACAGACAAGGGCAATGAGCGTTTAGCCAATTGGTAGCACAGCTAATAGTCTAAACAATCCATTTGGAGAGTCGTTGTGCTGAAATCTTTTGTCCTGTGGAGTGACTGGAGTAGGAGACAAATAAGTGATTGTCCCTCCTACTTGAACGTGTCCTGTCCAGGTAGAAAAGTAGCACCCTCTTAACATCTAGTGCATGGAGATGACGCTGTTGGCCATCTTTCGGGCTAGGAAAGAAGTTTGGCAAGATCTCTGAGCTAATATGGAACTCGGAGACCACTTTAGGCAGGAAAGAGAAGTCAGGTACCAGTTTCACGCCATCCGGTAGGAAGACAAGGAAGGGTGGGTCATGACGAAGGGCACCAGCATCAAGTCCCACAAAGGTACAGGTGAACGGATCAGCGGATATAAGTGGAGCAGACCCTTCAGGAATTTCTTTGAGATTGGGTGAGAGAAGACAGAGAGACCCTTGATACCCGAATCGTAGGCAGAAATAGCGGGCATGTAGACTCTAATTGAGGAGTGTGTGAGGCCCTTTTCCACCAGCGAAAGCAAAAATTCTAGAATTAGGTCCAGCTCCACAGAAGCTGGAGGTACGTCTGAGGGCTGTAAGAAGGCTAAGAAATGAGCCCACTTCCCGCTGTAGGAATGTCAGGTAGAGTCCTTCCTGGCATTGAGTAACACAGTAGTAACTCTATCTGAAAATGTCAAACTTCCACAAGATAGGCTATTAGTGTGAGCTTGTGGACGTCGTAGAACAGAAGAGCGCCGTTCCCCGCTAGGAGCATATTTGGCACCTGTGGAAGGGGATGGCGGTCTCTGGTCAGCGAAAGGAGGCTGGCGAACCAGGGTTGTCTTGGCCACCAGAGGGCAATCAGGATGCATTTCGTGTGAACCCTCAAGAGTCTTTGGACCGTCCTCAGCAACAGCGGCAGAGGAGGGAACATGTAAAGGAAGTTGTTGCTCTAAAGGTAAACGAGCCCGTCTCCCAAGGCCTTGGGATCTCACGCCCCTCTGCAGCAGAGTACGGCGCACTTCGCATTGTACTGGGTACACGTCGATGTGAGGCATGCCCCAGCTTCGGAATATGGGATGTAGGTAAGTTCAGTTCAACTCCCAGTCATGACGCTGAGAGAGACCCCTGCTGAGTAGGTCTGCAGGCATATTGGTATTGCCAGCGATGTGTGAGGCAATGGGATAAATGTGCAGAGGTATGCACCAGGCCCAAAGGTCCAGAGCCAGGTGGCATAGACTGCGGGAGACCATTCCACCCTGTCTGTTGACGTAAGAGAGGGCCGTTGTATTGTCTGTCAACACAGACACACATTTCCCCGTGAGAAGGGGCTGAAAACATTGGAGGGCTAGTTTGATTGCCAGGAGTTCCAAAATATTGATGTGATTTGTGGAAGTCAAGGCATCCCACCTGTGACTTACGGAGAGGCCGTTGAGGTGGGCTCCCCATCCCCACAGTGAGGTGTCAGTTGTGAGGGTGAGACCAGGAGTGAGGGGATGGAAAGGGACACCCCATATCAGGTTGTCCGCCAGTTTCCACCAGAGAAGGGAGTCGCGTGCTTCCTGTGACGGAGACAGACGAACTGACTGGCTCATTCGTAGGGACTTGAAGTGCCTTAGGAACCAGAGCTGAAGTGGACACATTCACAGTCTTGCGAAGTGAAGGACGGCAGTCGTAGCTGCCATGAGGCCCAGAAGGTGCTGAATGTGTAAAGCAGACGATGTGTCGTGTAGCTGAATCTGTTCTGCAAGGGCGGCTAGAGTGAGGGCTCTGTCCCGGGGCAGGAAAGCTTTGCCTTCCATGGAGTCGAGTATTGCCCCTATGAACTGCACTCTCTGAGACTAAACCAGCTGCGACTATTTGTGGTTGACCTGGAGACTGAAGCAACGAAGGACATCGAGGGCCTGGGATACATGCTGTATGAGAAGGGCCCTGGAAGGCGCAACTAGAAGCCAGTTCTCCAAATAAGGGAACACTGTCAGATCACAGAGGCGGGGGGGGGGTGCCACAATGACCACCATCGTCTTGGTGAAGACCCGCGGTGCCATGTTGAGGCCAAACAGTAGACTTCTGTATTGATAGTGGCTGCCTCCTATCGCGAATCGGAGATATTTTCAATGGGAGGGGTGGGTGATCAAATGGAAGAAGCCATTCCTCAAAATAGGGAACCACGGTCAGATCACGGGGGGGGGGGGGGGTGCCACAATGACCACCATCGTCTTGGTGAAGACCCGCGGTGCCATGTTGAGGCCAAACAGTAGACTTCTGTATTGATAGTGGCTGCCTCCTATCGCGAATCGGAGATATTTTCAATGGGAGGGGTGGGTGATCAAATGGAAATAGGCATCCTCGAGGTCGAGAGTGGCTATCCAGCAACCCTTGGACAGGAGAGGTATGTCATCTTGAATTTCCGGTATCTTATATAGGCGCTGAGACCACAAAGGTCTAAGATCGTCCTCTGCCCACCATCCCTTTTGGGTACCATGAAGTACCGGGAACAGAAACCAAGGCCCTGGTGGTCTATAGGCACAGGTTCTTTGGCACCCTTTGATAGAAGTGTGGCGACTTCTTCGAGGAGGAATGACAACGGGGGCGTGGTGACAACTATAGGGAGAGGTGGGAGTTCCAGAAATTCAATGGAATAGCCACTGGTCAAGATGAAAAGGACCCACTGGTCTGACGTAATGGCGGTCCAGGCATGTAGATAGGGATGGAGGTGGGTAGGGTCGGAAGAGGTAGACAGGCAGAAGTCAAAGGCCCTGTTTGCCGGGTTTGGGTGGGTTCGGTCTGACATGTTGCTGTCCAGAGCCATACCGTTGTCTAGATTGATATTGCTGTCTATTCCCAGAAGGGGACTGACATGGTCGATATCCTCCCTCTGGCGACGGTTTAGTGTACTGGCACCTAGAGTTGTAACATGACAAAGAGCAGGGTCTGCAAAGCTTAGAAGGGGCAGAGACCCCCAACGACTGAGACACTTTCATGCTCTTGTCTATGTCTTGAAGAGCTGAATCTGTCGAAGCATGAAAGAGACCTTGTCCATCAAAAGGTAAGTCCTCTATGTATGCCCTAGTGTCGGCAGGAAGTGTGGTGGTTCTAAGCCAGGAGTGCCTACGGAGGGTGACTGCAGAAGACATCGTCTTGGAAAACGTGTCCAAGGCATGTTTGGAATAATTGATGATCTGCAGCTTCCTGGCCTCTTGACGTTTGTCATCGGGTACTGAGGTCAAGAAATCAGTAAAGCACTCCCAGAGCGAGTACTCATAATGGCCCATGCAAGCGACATAATTGGACGTTTTAATTCCTAGAGCTCCAGCTGAATAAAAGCATCGGCCGAACAAATCCAATTCCCCCCCCCTCCTTATCAGAAGGTGTAGCCAGGGTACGTTTACTCTTAGCGGAAGAGGATACAACCATGGAATTGGGTTTAGGATGGACATGTAGAAATTCAGCCTCCATTTCCTGGACCTAATACATAAGATCCAGCCTCCTGGAAGACACAGGGATAGAGGATGGTTTATCCCATGGAGCCTTTGGTGCCTGGAGTAGGAAGGTCGACATGGGGAGGGCGACTACTGTGGAGGTGTCGAGTTGCATGACATCGAAGACAGTGTCCGACACCAACAGTTGGGGTTGGACTATCGACAGCCCTAAGGAATGTGCCATCCTTTTGACCAAATCTCTGTATGAAGAAAGGTCTTCTGAAGGCGAGATTGGAACATCGTCAGACACGGTAAAGCTTGGGTGAAGGACCCCCTGTTGAACTGGGCCCATCCGAGTCCTCAGCACCAGAATCTGTGTTGGAGGATCCAGAAGGCAACCCTGGTGTTGGTAGCAAGGATACATCACCCCTTCGGGTAGTAGTGTCCGATATCGGTGCGGTCTGCGATGGTAAAGCAGGGGAGGAACGGAAAGGAGAGGGCGGGTGATGAGGTTCTTCCGGAGGTTTGGAGAGAGACATGGAAGGTTTGGATTTACGGTGGGGAGAACATGAACAATGTGACCCATGGTCCCAGTCCAACTGCCACCTCGGTGTCAGCCATGGCATCGATGTCAAGACTGGATATGAGCTGAACCAATAAGGCATGTGTTGCCGATGGTCCCATGGAGGCAGGACAGGTGGTTCAAAGTAGGTCGGGGAGTGTGGTCTTAACTCCCGCCTAGGTGAATAGGAGAGCCTGGATCTAGGATGACCATACTCAGAACATTCCTCCGATCGATATCAATGCTCTCCATGCCGGGGGGGATTTAGATTGAGGATGGCGGTAAGAAGAGTCCGGTCTAGATCAATCGCTAGCTCACGACGATGCCGACAGAGAACGATCTCTCCGAGATCTGTGTGGGAGAACCTCATCGACTCCGGAGGGCGAGATCGAAATGGGTCTAGTGTCCATAGAGACCTCCGATACCGGGGGGTTCAGCTGCCGAATGGGCGAGTCCAGCACCTCAATTGGAGGTAGTTGTTGCATCACAGGCAGCTCCGGTGCCGGAGGATTATCGACATTGGGTTGTGCCCACTTAGGAGGGGAAAATGCAGAGTCCATTTGTACGCCGACGCCACTCAGATCGTGAGACATATGCGTGTTCTTTTTAAGAGAAGACTTCAGAGACTTCTCTGTATTGTGCTTCTCTTCTTCTTAGCTGGTGTTGAGGCGGAAGAAGCCTTGTTCATAGCTGAGCATTTGGACGAAGACGGTCCCACGTCCAATGCCGATTTAGAATGGTACAGTGGGACCGATGTTGAAGTGTCGTCTGATGCCGACAGAGGCGCCATCGGTTGAGAGGCTGACTGGGTCTCAGCAGACATTTTTTCGCCCGGCAACGGAGCCGATGCGGACTCTCAAAGTGCCACCCGAAGTCTCGCGGCCCTGTTTTTACAGGTCTGATTGGAGAACTTTGAGCAATAGCGACAAGTCTCCGAACGATGGGTTTCTCCAAGGCAGAGACTACAAAGTGTGTGGCCGTCACGAGGGGCAAGTTTACAGCCGCAGCCGACACACTGTTTAAAACACCCCCGCTTTTGGGGCATAAAAATACAGAAGGGCACAAAAAGAAAGGAGCCCTCAGGTGAGGCGAAAAAAATTTACCTCAGAGGGGAGGAGCCGGGAAACCGTGAGGTAATGGCGACCCTCAAGGGTTTTTTTTTAAGTCTTTAAAGTAAAGAAAAATGAAAAATAAGAAAGAAAAACAGATTTAGAAATCTCTTGTGAGAGAAGCAAATACTTCTTCACCGACCGGCAGAAACAAGCTAACAGCATGGCGGTCAGAAGAGAACTGGTGGGATGTCCGCGCCCCGCCCCTTTGGGCATGCGCAGTGGGGTTCCCAAGCATGCCTGGGAGGGAGGCGTGAAAATCCAGTTGGGAGCTTTGTATACCGATTCGGATCAGCGCAGGCGCATAATCCCATGGGTGTGATGCACAGAGACCACGAAGAAGATAAAGGGGTAAACTTGACCCAAGGTACTTGGTATCCTCGAGGGGTACGTTCTTGGAGGAAAAGGGTATAGAATCTTAAACCCTAAAACTTATACAGGCAAGGAATCTAATGTGGTACATGTTGACAAGAACAGTGTGTTGCAAACTTCTAAACAAGCTGAGTCCACAGTGCAACCTACTCAGGAACCTACAGAAGTCTCTTTCAATGACTTGTTTGCTTGGAAACCTACAGAGACCACCTGTGAACAGGCAGGTCCATCTTCACAAGAGAGTTCTCACTCAGAAGGGGAACAAGGAGAGCCTAGGCCAAGGGAAGCAGAGACTACCACTGTGAGACAATCAGCAAGAAGCAGAGGGAAGCAGAGACTACCACTGTGAGACAATCAGCAAGAAGTAACAAAGGAGAACCACCACCAAGGCTTGTAAAGGGACCTTCTAACTGGAAAGAAGTAAATCGACTGCCAGCATCAGAGAGAAGCAAATGGACAGAAGCAATGGAAGAAGAATTTGAATCTTTACAACAGAAGCAAATTCGGAATCTTGCTGAGTTGCCTTCTGAAAGAAAAGCCATCAGATGTAAGTGGGTATACAAGGTGAAGTATGACACTGATGGCAAGGTGGACAAGTACAAGGCACACCTAGTTGCAAGAGTTTTTTCTCAAAAAATTGGAATGGACTTTTCTGAAGCCTTTGCACCTGTTACAAGTTACAACTCCTTCAGGACACTTCTGTGCATAGCAGCTTCAAGGGGCATGCATGTTGAACACTTGGACATCAAGACAGCATACCTCAATGGAGACTTGACTGAAGAGATCCATATGGAACAACCAAAAGGGTTTCCAGTAGAAGGATAGGAAGGCCTAGTGTGCTAACTCAACAAAAGTGTTTATGGATTAAAACAAGCAGCAAAAGCTTGGAATGACAAACTGACTAAGCTGTTATAAAAGCAGGATTTTCAACAAGGAATAGCAAAACCTTGCTTGTTTCCAAGGCTTAAAAAAGGACAATATCAATACATACTTGCTTACATTGTTGACATGATTATTTGCTGTCAAGACCAAGGAGATGTACAAGAAATAGCAGATGAACTGAACAAAGAAGTAGAAGTGAAACAATTAGGAATGATAAAGTACTACCTTGGAATATAAACTGAAAGAACTGAGGATGGAAGTTTTCTTTTGAACCAGAAACACAAAATCAGGGACTTTACTGAATCTGTGAGAATAAGGCATTCCAAACCAGTGAGCTCTCCACTTAAACCAGATTACCTAAAGAAAACAGATGGAGGACTACTTAAAGATAATCATGAGTACAGATCAGCAACTAGAAAACTCTTGTACTTGAGCATGATCTGCAGACCAGATATAACTTCAGCAGTTGGACTCTTATGCAAAACAACTAGCTCATCAAGCATTTATGATTGGAAACTGTGAAGAGACTAGCTAGATATCTGAAAGGAATTTTGGACTACAAACTTAAAATCTCAGCCTATGATGACCCAAGACTGATCAGATTCATGGATGCCAACTGGGGTAAAGCTGCACCTGATAGCAAATCTACAAGTGGATACTTGTTCTTCTATGGAGACAGTTTGATTGAACTGACTAGTCAAAATTATTCTATTAATCTACTATTAATATTGCAAGTTGAAAGTTGAATATTGTTTATATTTTCTATTGAAAAATAAAAATATTGGGGGGGCGGAGTGACACGAGCAATGGCGGTCGCAACCTAATCGCGCTCCCTTAATCTCTCCTCTCTAAACCTACTGAAAATTGCCCATACGCTTCAAAATTGAACAAAAAGATATGGGAAGAACGTCTAAAACAAGAACGAACCCAAAAACAGCACAAACAACGATGGTGCAAACGTTCTTTAAAACAAATGCCTCATCGAATACCTCCAATATTACAAAAGGAGAACAAAGACAAGATGGCGGCCGGAGAAGACAACGAGCACACAGATAGCGCTGGGGACCCAGCCCCACTTACCAGAAAGGATTTACAGGACCTAAAAGATCTTCTAAAATTCCAATCCTCAATGGTTACAGAGCTGCTGAATCCTATACAATCACAATTAACTGAGCTCACAAAAGATCTGCAAGACACAACAAAGATTGCAGAGAACATGGCGGAAATCACATTGACCCTACAAGAAGAGGTAAAAACTCTCCATTCTTCTGAAAAAGCTATGCATAACAGACTCTCTATGTTAGAAAACCGCTGGCATCAGTATAATTTGAAATTTAGAGGGATTGGGGAAGGAGAGGAAGAAGGAAGCGATTTACAAACTTTTATAGCATCATGGCTGGCTTCGGCTTTGGATCTGGAGGACAGAGTGGAGCCGGTTATAACTCGA
This sequence comes from Gekko japonicus, assembly GCF_001447785.1. Lineage (NCBI taxonomy): Eukaryota > Metazoa > Chordata > Lepidosauria > Squamata > Gekkonidae > Gekko > Gekko japonicus. The sequence continues at coordinate 1,397,988 of NW_015175985.1, forward strand.
GCATATAGACTGGGGCCCCTTGCAACAGCTAGAAAAGGATGACTTAGAGACATAATGGCCCAATTTCTGCATCCTAGATCAAGAGATAAGATATTGAAGGAGGCTAGAATACAAGGCTCGCTAAAATATAAAGAAAAAAAAGTGCAAGTTCTCCTGGACCTGTCAGCAGAAACACTCGACAAATGTAGACGTTTAAAGCTTATAGCATCTAAACTTTTTGCTGAGAGAATTCGGAATGGCACACTTCACCAGGCCTCTGACAAAGCGACAGGAAAAGAACTGGTAGCAGCACTGGGCCTAAAATGGATGTCAGATGAAGAAACACCCTCAAAATGAACTTGTATTGCAGAGTGATGAGTATACATTTATAAATTTTTCCCTTTTTGATACTAAGCTAACTTTGTGATCTCTTTGAGGTGATAGTCCTTTAAAGTTTGCATTGAACAAAGTTAGAAAAAAATAGTTACGTTGCACCTTTTTATAGGCCTTGATAAATTAAAAGACAGTCGTTATGAATATATATTTGCTTTGTTATATATACACTGGGAAAACAGTCTGGTGCATGAATCTTGGAATGTCACTATTGTTATATCTCTGAAATTGAAAGAGTATTTTGTTTTATAAAAATTTTATGTTATAATGCTGAGGTTAAAGCTTAATTCATTTTATTTGATGTTTTTGAGAAATCCTATTAAAAATTTGTATAGAAATATGATTTATATTTGATAATATGTTGCTGGAATAAAAAGCTGGTATTTAATTTACATTTATTTATATAAAAATGGTGCATGAATATTAGAATGTCACTATTATTAAGTTCCTGATTTTGGAAGATTATTTTATTTCTTTAAACATATCATATATAAAATCACGGCATAAAACTACGATTTGTATTTGAAATCACTTTATTACAAAAGTTAAAATACAAAGATAAAAGATTTTGAGATGTTGTATATCGCTGAGGTTAAAGCTTATTTTATTTCATTATATGTTAAAAATAAAACAAAAATTATTTTATTGTAAGAAAACTTAATATTTGATTTATAGACATGATGGGCAATATTATGTTTTACATATAATATCCACTTGAATTCTTTATTATGCTTTGTGAGAGAGGAGGGAGAAGGGGTTACATAATATATCTTTTAGTTTAAAGAACTCCTGATAGGGAGACTTTAAGAGTCACCCTATATAGGACCTTCTGGAATTCTAACCCTTTGTTATAGTTAGTAGTTGAGTTAATCGTAGTCTTAAATAAACCTAGTTGCACAAGTATAGAACTGGAAAATATCAGAACCAAATTAAAAATTGAAAATTTAATATGTCCCAAGGATATAAATTTATTACATGGAATTGTAGAGGGCTGAATAACCCTATTAAAATTAGAAGAGTTAATAATTTAATGAATAAAGAACGCCCAAATATCCTATGTTTACAGGGGACACATCAAAAAAGAAATCGACCTTACATTTTAAAAACTAAATAATTTGAACAACTTTATCAGGCCCCAGGAATGTCAAGTTCTAGAGGAGTAGCAATTTTGATTTCCAAAAATACTCCCTTTCATGCCCAACAAATTGAGACTGATAAAAGAGGAAGATATATTTTTATAAAGGGTACTCTGGATGGTTCACCTCGGACAATTGCATCCATATATGCACCTAATATTGATCAACAATTTTTTTTTAAAGAAACCATAGAGAAATTACAAAATTTTAAAAATGGAGAGGTATTAATAGGGTCAGATTTAAATATGATCATAAATCCAAATATAGATAAAACTAATAAATTACTTTGAAAAGAAAAAAAACGTCGAGTTAAAAAATACTGGATAGGAGAAAATTTTACAAAGGTTTAATCTGAATGATACATGGTGCCATTTTAATATGGGCAGTAGAGATTTTACATATTTTTCAGCTGTTCATGGAATTTATACCAGAATCGATTTTATATTAGCATCTAATAATATGCCGAATCAAATCAAGCTAGTGGATATACGGTCAAGAACTCTATCAGAGTATGCATGGGTAACTTGTTATTTTTCAAACATAGAAAGTGATGGAAAACGCCCGACACAGCCTATGAACAGGTTATTATTATATCAGGCAACATTATGCGAGCAAATATCTAAAGATATCCAGGAATATTTTGTATTTAATTCTCAATGTGAGGCGTCTCAGGAGAATATCTGGAATGCCTTTAAGGCAGTTATGAGAGGAAAATTATTATCAATAGCCTCCTCCTACAAAAAAAATAGACAAAGAATAATTACTGATATGCAAGAAAAAATAACCTATTTGGAAAAACGACATGAAATTTGGAGGGAAAAAATTATAAAAAAATATTAGTAGAACGAAAAAAATTAGAATTAATGGAGACTTCGATACAAAAAATTTGTTATATTTGAAACAAAAATATGTCACTAAGACGTCTAAATCTATAAAATTGTTAAAATATAGGGTAAATTAAAATCAACCTCATTACAAGTATCAGCTTTACGTACTAACCAGGGAGACACTATATCATCTTCAAAGGAAATTACCACAGTATTTTATAATTATTTTAAGAAATTATATCAATCAGGAAATCCAAATTCTGATTCTACTCGAGAATATTTAAGTAATATTAAATTTGGCTCCAAATTAACAGAGGAGCATAGGGAACATATGGAAAAACCCACTGAAGAGGAAGAAATAAAAGAAGCATTAGGAAAAAATAAGAAAAATAAATCGGTGGGTAGAGATGGGATACCGATAGAGTTTTACCACAAATTTCAACCCTTATTAATACAACCACTCTTGCAGACTTGTAATTTTGTAATGTCAGATGGCAAAATGTCACAAACCTGGTCGGAAACCAAAGTAAATAGTTTTATTAAAACCTGGCAAAAATAAATATAAAGTTGAATCTTATCGTCTAATTTCTATTTTGAATCATGATTTTAAAATATTCTCCTCCATTCTTGTAGCCAGATTGAATAAAATAATTTTTAATTCTGTCCACCCGGATCAGTTAGGATTTATACCCGGAAGATCAATTATGGATAGTATACGGAAATCCCTTAATATTATAAATTATAAACAAAACAAAATAAAATCAATTCTGCTATCTTAATGTTAGATGCTGAAAAAGCATTTGATAAAGTAGAGATACCCTATTTGAAAGAAGTATTAAAAGTTATGAATTTTGGTCCCCAATTTAGAAGATCAATTGAAACCATCTATAAAACCCCTTTAGCTCAAATTCAACTCAATAATTCTAGATCAGAAAATCTTTATTTAACAAAAGGAATGAGACAATGGTGTCCCCTCTCCCCACTTTTGTTTGTAATTTCTTTAGAACCATTAGCTTGGGCAATTAGACAAGACCCAAAAATCTTAGAAGTTCAAATAAATAGTTACCTATAAATTGGGACTCTTTGCGGATGACACAGTTATTTATCTTACCACACCAAAACAAATGTTACAAACTTTAATTGAAAAAATAAATTTATTTCATGAAATTTCAGGTTTTACAATTAATCTCCATAAAACAGAGTTGTATACTATTCATATTCTGGAGGACGGGAAAAAATATATTTCTGAACATTTTCCCTTTAAATGGGTTCATAAAAGTTGGAAACACCTTGGTATTATAATTCCAATAAATTTGGAAGAACTATATAAAAGCAATTATGACCCCTTAATTAAAACAGTAAAAGAATGAATGGATAATTGGGCAAGCTTTAATTTATCCTTATTAGAAAAAATAGAATTAATAAAAACTATTATTTTTCCTAAATTTTTGTATTTATTCCAGAATTTACCATTTCTAATACCAGAAAAAGAATTTAAGAAATGGGAAACTCAGTGGAAACATTTTTTTTATGGGGGGAAAAATCTTATAGAATAGGATACTCCTTATTAACTAGATCATTACGTTGAGGAGGGATAACTCCACCCAATTTAAAACTGTATTTTCATGCAGCTCAATTAAAAAATATGCTATTTTATGCTAATCCTGAAGTACAAAAAACATGGGTATTAATAGAGAGGAGTACAATTCTACAATTATACCTGTACGATTACAAGAAATTATTTGAAACAAACCCAATGAGAGACACCAAAATATAGCTTGTAATCCATATCTGAAGTTTACATTGGAAATTTGGGATAAATATAGAAAAGTATTAACACCAGGAGTTTCACCGATGTCATCTTTTCTAGGGCAGCACTGGTTTGCCCCAGGAGAAAAGGTTAACACTTATACACAATGGAGGGAGAAAAACACATTTAGGCTAATTCACATATATGACCACAATAAACTTCTGTCGAAAGAACAATTAGAACAACTGCATCATATGGCATATAGAAATGATTTTTGAAATAGTCTAGATAAAGAATTGACAGGATTTGAAAAATTAATCAAATTGGGCATATATGGGGAAAAAGGAATAATCAAACTTATATATATATAAGTATGAATGAGAAACAATGGAAGCAACCCACTGTACAACAAAAAGCATGGCATAATGATTGTCAAATTTTATTAACCCAAGACCAATGGCTGAAAATTTGGTCATCCAACGTATATTCTACAAAGTTTTGAAACCTTAGGCTTCAAAACTATAAACTATTCTCAAGATGGTATTTGACCCCACAGAGATTATATTAGAGCCATGCCATAAGAACACCTAAATGTTGGAAAGGTTGTGACCATGTTGGATCATTTATACATTGTTGGTGGTCTTGTCCTCAGGTCCAAAAATTTTGGGTTTCTGTTTTAAATATAGTAAAAGGTATAGTAAATCTTGACATTCCCAACACTCCAGAATCTATTTTATTAAATCACAGGGAACACATAACAATGTCTAAAATGAAAAAGGAAATAATAGCATTATTACTACTAGCAGCAAAAACTGTGTTGGCTCAAAAGTGGAAGACACCGAAAATCCCAACAGTAAAACATTGGTTTCAAAAGGTGTGGGACGTGGTGGTTCAGAACAAAATTGCAATGCTATTAGAGTTAGCAGATAACCCTTCAAAGGAGTCCAACTTTGTAGAGAAATCGTTTACCTTTTTTCATTATGTTGAAACAGAAACAAATGAAATACTTAAATTAAATAAATAAATAAATACTTAAATTACCAACCAAATATATAGATTTTGCCTTCTATTAATATTAGTCATAAAAACGAAAGATATAGAATTGTTCCAAAGTTATATGCTTGTGCGTTGGTTTGTATGTTTATGAGTTAAATTTTAACTCAGAATTATTAAATTTTATTATTGTGTTAATGTTTTTGTATTATAAAATGTTGAAAAGTTTTTCTTTAATAAAAAGAGAGTTATAAAAAATATTTTACAAAAAACAAAAACAATCTGTTGTAGCTCTTTTTGTAGCGTAAGCAGAGCGTGTATTCATGACAAGTGCCTGCAATGAGCTAGACTGGATTTATTCATCTACTGAAGGACTTTAGGATTGATGAACCAAAAATACTGTTTGAGGACAATCAAGCTTGCATCACTATCTGCAAAGATGAGAGCACCAAATCTAAAAGACCATCGTTCTCAAATGTCATTACGTGTAAGAGATGCAAAAACAAGGACTCACTGAACTCCAATACTGTCCTTCTGAGAACATCATTGCGGATATACTCACCAAGCCACTTGCCAAGGAGAAGTTCAAGACTCTACATGAAAAACTCAACTTGCATTACTTCAGTTTGGCCCCGGTCACACGGAGCATTAGCCACGCTACAGGGACGGAAGATAGGCGGATTTTCCGGGCGCGATCTCACTGCCACATCTGGGAAGTGTAGAGCTCCCGTGGCTCCCGCCAAAGATGTGGTTTAAAAAACTAGTACCTCCGAGGTACTAGTTTCCGGAAACCGCGGGGCAAGGGCGGGCATCTTATCGCGTTTCCGGTGGTAGTTCCGCCGCCCGCCCATGTCCCCTAGCAAAAAGGGGTTTTTTCCCCAAGTCTCCACGGATGCGCACAAGCACCCAACGGAGCATGCGCACACTTTAGTTTATTTTAAAAAAAACACACAACTGAGCAGCTCGCTAAGACTTGAGTCGTGCAGAGAAGAGGAGAGCAGCCAGAAGAAACGCAACTCAGAGCGCACAGCTTGAGGTGAGAGAGAAACAGATAGGGGGAAAGGGGCCAAGGCAGAAGAGAAAGCGGCAGAGGTGAAGCCCAGAAGGGGGGGCTGCGGCAGCAGAGTAGGAAGTCTGCTTGGGGAAGGGGGGGGCAAAGCCGGGAAGAGTTGACTAGACACACGGGCGGCGCGAGGGGAGGTGTGCGCAGAGGCTGTGGGATCGGAGCCCCAGCGCCCAGGGAGCCGAAGAGCCAGGAGGACGGAACTCACCATGGCCTCGAAGACAGGTGCTGGCAGAGGCAGCGGAGGAGGCGCAGTCAGGGGAGAGGGGGCTGAGCCATGCTGCTTTGCCCTCTTCGTGTGCCCCACCAGCCGGCTCCTCGACTCTTGCCCTTACACAACTACTGCCCGCCCCCTGCCTGCCTCACTGGTGGGGACAAAGCCGTGCCCAACGCGACGCCACACCGCCCAGTAGGCCGCTGGCCCCTCCTCTCCCCAGCGCCGCTTGGCTGGCTTTCTCTGGCAACCCCCTCCTCGCCTTCCCTTGGCACGCGGCCCCCACTTCTTTGCCCCACTTCTTTACTGCGCCATGTGATCGGCACCTCCTCCTAACCACGGGACCTCCATGGGAGGTCTGATCATGCAACCGCGCATTATTTTGCCCCGGGGCAAACAGCCACGTTCCCCCCCCCCCGCATTTTTCGGCCCGTGTGACCGGGGCCTTTGTAACTTAAGAAGGGGTATTGGGTTTTAGCAAGTTAAAACACTTCAGTAATTATAGAGTTAACTTTGTTTGTTTTGGTCAACAGAAAGTCACGTGTTTATTGTACCCAATCTGTTATTAAGTGAGAAAAGCCCGCGAATCTTGTAGGAGGTCTTAGTAAAATGACCTGACCCTTTAGCTTTGTGATTGGAAATCAATGTATTGGCTATTTAGCATATAGGTATCTCTTCTTCCCTTTGTTCTGGTATGGAGAAGGAGAGATGCCATTCCTTTAGTATCTTTCTAGCAGTAAACATGTATGAACCTAGTGTTTCTTATTTTGCATCCCGTTTACCTTTTTCCCCATGTTAGTTCTAGTAAAGCTTCTATTTTTCAAATACACACATGGTCTCAGACTCTCGTTCATTGCTCTGCTGATTTAATCTCTGTTTAAGTATATTTTTCTAAGAATACCTATCAGTCTGGCAGTCCAAGGGAAGGGGAGTAAATTGAATGGATAAGGCTGGACTAATCCTGAAGTCGTTCCCTAATAAACCACCATGACTTGTAGTATACAGGATGTTGGTGTGAGTCCCAGCCAAATGTCTGCAAAATCTCACAAGTCTAACCTACCTCACAGGATTGTTGTGAGGTAAAATAGAGATGTAATCATGTAATCACGTAAAGTGCTTGGGTCTCCATTGGGGAGAAAGTCAGGGTATAAATGAAGTAAATAAATAAATAAATACATTTTCAACTGTGGTAAGTAATACTAGTTGTTGATTTTGTGTAATTTCACAATGTTGATAAATTGAGCACTCCTGCTCTACAAATCAATTTGCTGAAAGATGTAACTGGTGAGAAGAATCCTGTCATATTTTACAATATTATATAAATAATCAGGGTTGTTTTTTGTTTTTGAAAAAGAGGTGCCGGAACTCTCAAAAGGGAAATGAAGTTTTCAATCTGTATACTAAAAACTCATGAACTTTTACACATTTCAAAAAAATTTTTGTCAAAGGAGTTCCGGAACTCCATTCCAGAGTGTTCCCCAAGAAAAAAAGCCCTGCAAATAGTTGTCCCATAAAACCAATTTGTTGTTTTAGCAGTCTATGGAATGGGTCTTGCATAATGCCTGATCTTGACTAGTGTTATATAACTAAACATTTCAAATTTCAAACTGGTTTGCTATTACATCTAAACAGGCGAAGTAATGTTTGTCCTTGCCTTTCAAATCAGGATTGCAATCAGATTAAAACTTCACACAACCTGTACATTCACATTGATATGTGAATCAACCCTGTATGTCTGCAAGCAAAAACTTTGTTCCAAACTTTAAAATTTCCATGAGCTGACAGACACATATAGCAACCTATAATAAAGACTGCCAGCCTTAGATCACAGTCCTAAAACACACTTAAATGAAATTACATGATCAACAAATCAGCCAAACTGACATTCAAGTAACTGCGTCTGGGTCCAGGGTAAACAGCACCAGCATAAAAAAGTTGTAAGATTTCCACAAACCAATATAGAGTTCATGCAAGTTTGGTGAGCCTTATTATTATACAAAAATAAAAATATGGAAGTCAGTGACACCCCTTTTCATATTATGTTGTCTACTTCCATCTATTCTTTCTGACAGAGCTATAATGCTTCATTCATCTTTTAAAAAGTCATCTGCTAACCCCCCCTCCTCAAAATAGAATCCTGCCTGAGACAATCTACTAATCCTAGAAAGAATTGTAAAGTCATAGGGGACAAAGGATTCCAGCAACAGGAAGAACACAAAAAGTCACATGAAAAGGTAACTAAAGCAGAAGTCATAGCCTAATATAAGCATCTTGTTTGCAAGAGCCACAACTCAGACAATATTTCCAGGAATGATGAGCATCCTCGTGGCATAAGCTGTCTACAAGAGTCTCAGAATTCTCTACAGCAACAAATCTGCTATCATTATAGGTGTAATACAAAGTCAAAAAACACCATGCAATCAATTATTTCTTTCATAGGTGGTTTCCATTCAGGGAGGAGTTTTTGCAGTTTCCCCATCACTGGTGCGTCTGCAGATAAAGCTCAGCAGCATCAGGGCTTCCGCCTGGCATGTTTCCCAGCAGTTCCCCAGACCCAGTCCCTTAGCAGTGGCCACCACCATCCCCAGCCACTGGGGGCTTTTCAGATTTTTTAATGGCTTTCCCCTTAATAGTTCCTTATATCACCTTGAAAAGCCAGGTTTGCAGCTTGGGAGTACTACTTCACACAGTAGACGCCTTAGAGAACCAGATGGCTACAGTGGTTTGGAGAGTTTTTGGTTGGTGTGTCTGGACTTTTGCAGTATGCTCTACTTGGAGCTACCCTTGAAGAGTATTTGGAAGCTGCAGTAAGTGCAGAATGCTGAGGCCAGAGTGCAGGTCTGGGCCAGCTATTGGAGCATGTGAACTGAAACTTACAGCAATTACACTGAACACCAATCCAGTCCTGAGCCCAATTCAAGGTGTTGGTTTTGACCTTTAAAGCCCTACATGGCTTGGGAACATGGTATCTGAAGGATCATCTTCTCCCATGTTCCTACTACCTGGGAATTAAGATTGCAGGGAGAGGGCCTTCTGACTGTCCCACCAAAGAAGCTCATCTGGTGGGAATAGGAGTGAGGGCCTTTTCAATGGCAGCACCGCAATTATGGAACAACCTCCACAGGGCGGTGGCACCTGGCCCCATGACTTTCAATCTTTAGGAGGTAGTTGAAGACAGTTTAATTTAGGACCACATTTGATTAATTTACTAGCAGTCCTAAACTGTGATTTTAAATTATAATGTATTTTATGTATTCCATCTTATGTATTGTATCTACATTTTAAGATTCCTTGAGTTCCCTAAAAGACATAAAGGCAACTAATAAATGTTTTTAAAAAATAAATATCTCCACAACGAAAAGCACTTGAGACTTACTTTTTTTTAAAAAAGCTGGTAATTAGGAGAACACCATGCATACTGGTATAACAGTTTATCAATATAATATAATGAAATTCCACTTCAGATTAAAAAAATACCTGTCCCAATGGCGGGTGGAGGAAAATGGCTGCTATGTACACATGAAAATCTAAACTTTCCCACCCAAATGGCAGCCATCTAGGCTTTACTTTCCCAAACCTCAGAGCCAAGCAGATTTGAGAAAGACTGAAGAAAAGCCAGGGAAACCCAGAAGATGCATGAGTGCACAACAATCCTGTGGGCAAGCAGGAAAAAGACCGTGCTTCTCAAAAGCATTGAACCCGGGGCCGATAACCAATGTGGAAATGATCATAGAGTCTGTTATCTTTGTTTTCTTATGGCAACTTTTCATTCTATATATAGGCAGAAGACTGCACTGTTTCCTGAAAATTTTCAGTGCCAGAGTATAAGAATTTAGTTTTACTGAAAAAAAATGTGTCTCTTGTTGGTTAGAAAATAAGAACTCTCATAAAAACTACAAGTGCTTGAAGAAGAGCAGCAAAATAAATATATTCCGTTTGGATGCACAAGGCACAATGATAGGCACAAGCTGGACTTTTTTGCACTTCTTGTAATGTTACTCCAAAGACTCAATCAAATTCAAACTCTTTTTTAAAAGCTCATACTTCGGTTAGCAACCATTTTATTAGAAAATCTCAAACATAAAATCCCAACATATATTACAGAATACCAAAGTTATCTTACAATCATTTCATCATTTTAGATTACATACGCACATCTAGTAGCTTCAAATAAAAATGCTAAATATATAGATTCTGAATGAAATTTGAGATTTTTTATTCACTATACTGGCAAGATTTACTAGTATTGCTATGTTTTGGTGTCCAACAAAGATCTCAATAAAACATGGCAAGCAATCATAATGAACACAGCAGTTAAAAATGAAAACTGTAAGAGAATGAAACAATGAAAAAATAATAGTGCAGAGCTTCCATTAGTCATCCGAACATGGGCTAACTATTTCTGACCTTTAGAGATTTTAGGAAGTTACCTTTAGAGATTATGTTACCTCTAAAGGAATTTACCTTTAGAGACTTTTAGAGATTATGGGAAGTTACCAGTTACTTCTTCAAAAAGTTGCTTCTGTAACTCCAAAATACTGGGCCACCTAAAATAAAAGTATGGCTTAGAGCAAGGGACCATAGTTTCGGCAGAATATATGTTTTGTATGCATAAGATCCCAGGTTCAATCCCTGGCACCTACAGATAGCACAGACCTGCAGATAGCAAAAATTTATTTGCAGCACTGAAAAGTCACTGCAAATCAAAATAGATAATACTGGCACAGAGAGACCAATACTAAAGGCAGTTTTGTATGCAATTAAATATCTAGAAAGGGAACTTTAAAGTTCTGAAATCCAGGTGCCCTTTGATATAGTCACTTTGGGTTTTATATCAAACAGCTTAAGTTCAACATTATCTTAAGCTGTTACCTCTCAGCCAAAGAATTCCACTATATTTTGACAAAAAGCAAAAAAATAAATAAATCTGCAAATCCACCAAAATAAATGGATTATTTATCTATAGAGTCAGTTTAGAGCCAACGTGATATAGTGTTTAAGAGTGTCGGACTAGTATCTGGGAGACCAAGGTTTAAATTCCTACTTGCACCATGGAAGCTCAATGGGTGACCTTGGACCAGTCATACTCTCTGATCTTAACCTACCCTCACAGGGACAGTGTGAGGATAAAGTGGGAGAGAAGAATAATGTAAGCCACTCTGGGTCCCCTTTGGGGAGAAAGGTGGGGAATAAATGAATTAAATACATAAATGCCCATAGTAAATATACCCAAGGCATATTCATGTATCACATTTTGAAAGCAAAATGAAAAATGGAAGCTCTGCCCATGTATGAATGCACAGCTAATCAGTAAGCTCAACAATGGACACATTCCCCATACCAAGAATGATATACAAACAAAAAAACAGCAGAATACTATAAAACATATAGCTTACTTTGTGCTTTTTCACAGAAGTTTATCTGAAAGCCTAAAGCAAAAAAGATAAGTTCTAGTTCATTTACTGGAAATCACAGATTTGCACAACCTTTAAAAATCACATTTAAAGTTGATTTTAAAAACTGAAATACTGGATAAATGGTTTTACATAGGCAGGATTTCAGCTTGCAGTATAAGAAGAGGTTTCCAATAAACTCAGCTTTCTCGACAATATCTAGGACCCTGTAGAAAAGTGCTGCAATGTCCAGAATACCAACAAAGGAAAAGATGTATGTCCAAATCAGGTCAACTACTGATGTTAAATATTAGTTTGCTGCTAATCTAAAAACAATATGTTGAGAACAAATGGTGATATTGCTAATTATGGTCTCATATGGTCCTTTCTGTGGTAAAAAGACATGTTTTCTATGTCAAAAAACCCCAACTGAAAACAGATTATCAGGCTCCAACTCCCTGGGCTCTTTGCCCTGCAGCATCCTTTTCAGCATAGGCATTTGGGATGTTTCAGCCAATAAAAAGAAGGGAGCCTAAGACTCACCCAAAGCCCTCTTCTGCACAGCCCTTCTTCCCTAGCAACAGGAGAGGAGCTTGACTTGTCTTTCTTGGCTTGCCTTGGGCCTGTCTTTTAAAGGAAGAGGTTGGGACAGGTCAGCCTTGGGCTCACCCACTGCCCTAAGGGAGAAGAGGCTTCGCTGCGAGTTGGTTGCAGAAAGGACTGGTCCTCTTCAGGGCCCACCCTCCCCCTGGTCCCTGCCCTCCCCCTGTGCCTTAGGAGGCTGTTCCCCTGACTGGCTTAGGCCTAGGAGGGCCAGAGAAATGGCCCACAACAGCTGTGGGCCAGTGGGTGCAACCTGCTCATAGCACCAGTCTTTCACCGGGCTGGGTGACAAGTGCGGCTTGCTCTGGGAGTCTTGCAGTTATGCCTCCAATTCTGCTGGCCTCCCAGCTCTTTCTTCACCCCTTCAATCAGGGCTCAGGTGCCAGAGGAACTGGAAGTGCTCCTGAACTTTGGAGGGGCTATTATTAACCAGCTGGACGGTCCTGGAAGAGCCAGTAAGTGCAGGAGCAGGGAGACTTCCCTAGTTTAGATCTGAATTTTAAAGGATGGGCACTGAATGCTAGGGGATGAGCAGTTCATAATTGTACCTAATTCAGATTTATTGTTAATATTGTCCAAACTATAGGACTTCAAATTTACAAGACAACTATAGACAGACAATATGACTATGACTTAATTTGCATAATACAAATTATGCAAATTAAACTACTGTTGCCTAGTTCACTTATTTTGAATTATTGACTCCACTTCTGATAGCTGTGGGGACGAGCAAGTTACTATGGCACTCAACTACGTTCCCACTAAAAGCCATGTTTTGCCATTCTCTGGCTTACAAGATTTTTCATTAGCAATGCTTGCACATTTTAAAGCATACCTTCCCCTTTATTTAAAAATAAGCTGAAAATTCCATGATGAATCTGTGCCTAACACTAAATTACCTGCTTCCAACAGAATAATAGAGAAATACATAATAGAGAAATAGAGAATACATAAAGTCCTCTTCATATCACTTCATATTGTGTAAACTTGATTTTACAAAATTTATAACGTTTGCCATTTACAGTGGAATTGCTATGGATGACCCAGTACTCCACAGGACTCTAGGATACTTGAACCCATGAATCCAGTTCTATCTCTTGTTCCACTTGACCACACTAGTTCTAAAGGATACCACCTAACCAAGTGGTTATTAGAGGCATATTAAACCTTGTGCAAACTCATAAATATAAAAATATGAATGGTATAAACAGTAAGTAGGCTTTAATGCTACTCCACAGGACCTCAGCCTTCATCATCAAATTGCCTGGAAGAGATCTAACACTAGACATACTCCAGCATATTCTGTTTCCAAGAGAGTTCAGCTCAATGTCTCTGGAAAGCTCAAAGACAGAACCGTGATGAACCAGGCTGTCTTGTTTAACCTCAGCATCCAATAATCAGAACTACACTGCCTTTAATTATGGAATTTCAATTGAGCTTGTCACAGCTAGTATTCAAGAATAGGCCTGTCTTCCATTATTATTTGTGATGCAGAGTTTGTCAAAGATAAGGTCCAGTTGGCCAAGAATACTTTGATTCAGACTGTCCTGACTTCTAACCCAGTGACAGCATTGCCTGTATTAACTGACTACTCTGTTCTAATTGTTGCTAGAGTATTTTTAGATGAAAATTGTGTTTCGCTAAACCCCACTCCTTCTCCACCTTGCCCTTCTCTTGCACAACAAAGATCATATAGGTTGTAACTTGGAAACAGGGGGGGAAATACATATTCTCTTCCAGCTAGATATCTGGTGAAGGGAGCTTTGCCTCTCAAAATCTCATACCCTGAAAATGTTGTTGGTCTCTAAGGTGCTACTGGACTCAAACCAAGCTGTTGTACTGCAGACCAACATGGCAACTCTCTGAAACTATTTTCTTCCAGGTGCCTGATAAACTTTCCTGAGAACAGGCCATTGGCCACTTACTGTGAAGGATCCTTCTCCTCTGAGGAAAGGAAAACATTAATGGGTGATTCCCACCATCCAATCAGGGAGGCAGGAACAAATTCTTCTCACTTCCTGTCTCCAGTGTGGGAGTCACCCATCTCTTCAGTTCTGGTAACTCCAAAAGCAGTCATTCCACCCTTAGCTCCAATGACTAAACAGGTAACTTGAACATTAACCAGAAACAGAAAACAATTAACAGGTAAATATAGGAGAAAGCTGTTGAGACAGAAATAAACCCCATGAAACCACCCTAGATAGATGATAACTTTGGGAGAGACAAGATGTTCTCCTTTGCTCAGAGGAGAAAGACCCTTCATGGTAAGTGGCCAATGGCCCGTTCTCCCTCAGAAGCTGAGGACGTCTTGATGGGACTTCCCAAAGCCGTGTCCCTACTTTCTGGGTGGCAGTCATCATCGGCATCTAGGATATACTGAAATACTCTATGGCCAAATGCTGTCAGCCGAGTTGCAGATATTTAATTTGTAATGCTTTATAAATGTAGAGTGACATTATCCCAAAAACAGTTTCACAGAGCCAGAGTACAAAGAACAGGAAAACCTAACACATCTGTGAAAACGACCCTATATGAAACTGAAATGAAGATCCATATGTAGTATGGATCCCCTGAGGATTTTAAATATGTTGTTTTGGATCTTGTAAGACCTCATAGGTTTAATCATAATAATTTGGAGAATATTTTGTTGCAATGTGAAATGTATTGGATTTTCCGTCTAAACACCATTCACCAAATGGACTTAATTGACTGGAGCTGCTACTTGTAAATACTGTTATGGATTCGTGTTTGGTTCCTTTAATTTTTCTGCACCTGTGTGTAGTTAATGGTCTGGGCATCTTATTTAAGCTTCCTAGCCTTTCCCTGTTTTGAGGTGTGTTTTTGAGCTTGTTTACATTGTTGCAGTACATTTCCCTGATTCCAGTTTTGAAGCTCTGCATCCTCCACATAGATGGTATGTATGTTTTTCTAACTTAAGTAATGTGTTCATTGGAATTTGTATTTACTATAGGTTTGTTCCCTACAGTTGTCTTTCTGAGACTAGTGTCCTCTTAAGAACTATACGTCACCCCAGACGGGAGGTTGGTAATTGTTTTACATTTCTTATCTAAGTTGCCTTGTCTTTTACTACATAGAGGCACAGCTTCTGAGCTCTGTGTGAAGCTCTGCATCCTCTTTAATGGGTCTGAGTTACTTTAAACAGGTAGCTGGTAAACCAAGTATTTGCCTTGTTTTTTTACTCATATCTTGTATGTTCTTGAGTGCTATATGTAGTATATCTTATAGTGCTACTCCATTTGAAATTGGATTACCCACAGGGAAAGAGTTTGTATTCCCTAGCTGAGGAGAATTGGTGTTTATATGTCCAAAAATTTTAATTACATATTTATACTGTATATTTTCCATATTGACTGAGATTTTTTCAGTTTATTTTGTGAGGCTTAAGAAAATATTCTGATGAAGAGAGTATTAATAGCCGGAAACCTCTTCAATAAATTGGACTTTAGAATTTAGAAGCCTTGTAACCCTATCGCCAAGCAAGTTTATAAACATAGAGACCATGTGGTAGCGTTGCATACCTCTTTGACAGAGGCATGTTTAGCAAAGGCCACATTGGCTGCAGCACTCCATACAGAGTGTGCTGTGATTCCAATTGGGATGACTAACTTAAGAGTCTTATATGCCTCTACAATACAAGCCTTTATATTACTGCTGATGGCTGACCTAGACATTTTTCCTCCTACATTTGGTGGGGAAATATTTATGAACAACAAGTCTGTTTTCCTATTATGTTCAGTTCTACATAAGTAGGTTTTAAATGTTCTCCTCACATCTAAGGTAGGCCACCTCTTTTCCCTCAGATGTTCAGGATTAAGGCAAAAGGATGGGAGGGAAATTTCCTGTAACCTTCAGTGCAAATGTTGGATGAGTTCTCAAGACCACTTTATCTTTGTGGAAAATACATAATTCCGCTTTGATTGAAAGTGTACTTACCTCAAGGAGAAAACACGCCTGTTAGAGCACAAATCTCGGTTAAAACATAAGTGTCAGGATGCTCCCCTCATCCGACATTTTGCAGAGAAAGGACATAGTCCGAAAGATTTGTGGTGCTAGAGGTGGTCTGCCCTAAACCATACAGTATAATGGATATGCAGAAGATTTTATTACGTAGGGAAGCCTATGGGATATTTAGATTAAATATGTGTCAACCAGCGGGGCTTAATATCTCATTAGATCTGGCTTGTTTTCTGTGACAGTGCAGGGGAGTCTTTAATGTTATGTAGGTTTCTTGTAATGTAAGTTTCCTTTAAATGGGTCTGTATCTACTGACTTACTTGAGTTTGCACCAATCTACATGGCTTGATTGTCTGATCATTATCAGGACTGTATGTACCTTTAACAAGTTCATTTATAAGGGTAAGAATGGGTTGTACCTGTTAAGGCTTGGTTTGCCCACGTTTGTGAAAAATTGGAAAATTAGTGGATAGGAGCACGTTTCTCCTTGAGGGTAAGAATATTGAGCAATATAGTTTTTATTGATTGTTATAAAGATTCTGTAACTATTATAAACATTTATTGTCATAATGAATAATAACAACTTTATTGTAGAAATTGATGGAAAAGCATGGAACCCTTTTTTGTATGTATGAACTTTAATGAATTTTTGAATATATTGGCTTTTGGTATATTGTCTTAATATGAATATAACTTTGTAAATGTATTTTATGAAGGCGTATTGATGTTTTGATAACGTTCTTTACGAAACGGAAGGTCTACTCCGGAGAATTTTGTCACGTCTGAAACAGAAGGAGAATTTTGTATCATATCCTTATAATATTATATCCTTGTGATTCTTAGTGTTCTATTGTTATAATACAAGCATTGTTTGCACAGTTTGCAGTTTTTTTCATTGTACTAGTCATACATACAACCCCCTATCTTTGATGTGCATCTAAGAGAATGTCAGGGCATCTGTTCCTTCAGCATTGTGGTGATAAAACCTGAAGAACCTTTTCAGCTGGTGGTTCATTGGTGAGACAAACAGATCCAACAGGGGTCTGCTGAAATCTTTTTTGAGGGACTCTCCCACCTGAATGGTCTGTCTGCTCAAACAATCCACTTGGATGTTTGCAGGTCCCTTTATGGGTTTCGCTCTTATGGAGGCCGGATTTGCAGGCTTCTTTGTGAAGTGTTGATAACCTGAAACCTCCTTGTTAATTTAGGTATGTTTTGGCTGCTGTGTTATCGGTTCGAATCAGAACGTGGCAATCGATTATCTGAGGACCAAAGTGGATGAGGGCGAGGTGGATTGTGTGCAGATCTAGAAGGCTGATAGGCAATAAACTGGATTTGGTTTTTCTGTTGATGGGAAAGGAAGATTGCAGAATGTAAGCTGGATGGTAACTAGAAGTGGTACTTAGAAGCTAGAAGCTATTTTCCTACCTACCTTTGTTGGATTATAAATCTGGAAAACACTGGATACTCTCCTACCTACCTTTGTTGGATAATAAATCTGGAAAACATTGGTTGTTTTCCCACCTACCTTTGTTGGATTATTTTATTTTTGTTCTTGCTTTATAAGTATTATTATTACTGGAAAACTGATTTTGATCTGTTAGACTTTGTTGGATTTTACCTGGTTGGAATATAAAAGAAGTTTGGATTTCTTTTATTATTTTTCATCTGCCATTGGTTTTGGATTTGCCTTTCTTTTCTATTTACGCTTGGAATATATTGGGAGCTAATTAAACTGGAACTGGGATTTAGCTGTGATCTGGAAAACTGTAAAGAGACCTGAAAGAGAAACCTGATGCGCTTGGGCTACTGAAGAGAAACAGAAATGATTAAAGAGGCCTGTAATCTGTCCATTTCTTTCTCTTTGTTTGTTTGTGTGTGTATTAAAAGGTGCTTAGAGATTTTTTTTATATGATGAATGTTAGATTTAAAGTGTTTTAAACCAGTAGAATAATTTAAGTGAAAATTTGTGGGGGGTCTGGATTGGAAGACACTTATTATACTGAGTTTAATTTATGGTTTGATATTGGCTCTTGATATTTTAATATTGAACCTGGTAAGACAGAAAATAAGGGGGAGGGGCAAATAGTAAAGATCCTGGGTGATTAAATGTATAACAGAAAAAAAACTTTTTAAAAGCCGGGAATATGAGTAAGCCAGCTAAGAAAAATACTCCCCCAACATCTACAGCATCTTCGCCTACTACACAAACTAAACTACTGGGAAATGTGCTGGCACTGGAATCTCTGAGACTTTAAAAATAATATGCAAGTTATATTTCAAACCAGCCTGAGCCAAACAAGACTGATATACAAACTAAATTTCATGCAAGTTTAAGCCAGGTGCAGAATGACCTGCAAGACAGACTACAATCGGGCCTAAACCAGGTACAGACAGCCTTAGTACAAGTCACAGACCAAATGAAAAACTTAAACACTGAGATTGGAGATGTAAAAGTTAAAATGGCTGATCTTAACAAACAACTAATAGAAAATAAGAAGGAAATAACAGTAGTGGCACAACAAGCCAAGAAAGCTGAAGCAGCATCATTGAGGATGGACAGGTTAGATACACAGCAGAAGAAGGCCCTGGACTCTATGATTCAATCGAAAATGGATAGAGCTGCTTATGTACTGAGATTTCAGAATGTACCTGAACAAAAAGGAGAAGAGCTAATCAGAGTTATGGCAGAAGGACTGATGGACTTCATGGAAGTTGAATATGAAGAAATTGAGAGTGAGATTGACTTTTTATATAGGAAAGTACATGTGAAATTTACTAAGAAGACGGTCAGAAATCGTGCGTGAAAAGAAGCACAGAATAATACTCTTAAAATACAAGACAAGGAAATAAAGATTGTAAGAGAAATTCCCTTGAAAATAAGACAAAGATGTAGATATTGTATATTTGCAAGAAACCACATTAGACATAAAGATGAACATTATTTGATTAATAAGCATTATTTGATTAATAAGAAGTTATTCACCACTTCAGACAATGTAAAGAAAAGACGAATAGCTGTATATATATCAGAAAAATTAAAACCTCTTTTGATATTTTCATCAGAAAATGGAAGACTTATGCTACTTGAAATAGATATTAGAGACTATATGCCAATAAAGGCTTGTCTTGTGTGTGATATTAGAGACAAGAAAACCTTATTGATATATGCACGAAATGAATCACAGGGCAAATTTTTTGAAATGATGAAGGAAACTATAACAAAATATGACGACATGGATATTTGTATAATTGGAGATTTTAACTCTGCTTTTGATCAAGACCTAGACAGGAGTACCATCAAGAAGATTAAACCCTCCAAAGGTTTACTTCCAAGATCTTTTCTAGAATTGGCTGAGGACTACAAACTGATTGATGTTTGGAGAATTAGAAACCCAACTGGAAAAGACTATACTTTTTATTCTGACATGTATAAATCTTGGTCCAGAACGGATATGTGTTAAATGTGTTAAATTAACAGTGTTAAATGTTAAATTGTAAATGTTTTAACTGTATATGAATCTTGGCACATTGTGCCAGGCAATGTGAGCCACCCTGAGCCCACTTATTTAATAAATAAATAAATAATACAGTGTCCTACTTGTATACTTTGTTCTACTGATATATGGCAATAAAGGCTGACTTGACTTGACTACTGCATAAATTAGTTTGCTCCAGAGCTATCCTTCCTGAGCCACGACAAAAATGTTCGAGCCGGAGGCTAAAAAAAAGGTGAGCTAGTTCACACTAACACTAACTCAGTTTAGAGCAGGGGTGGCCAAACTGTGGCTCTTTCACACATATTGTGCGGCTCCTGGCAGGGCAGCTGGGAAAGCGAAGGGAAGGCATGCTTCCCCAATCAGTCTTTCCTTCCCCAGCCAGTATTCTTTCCACCTTTCTTTCTCTTTTTCTCTCTCTTTTTCTCTCTCTTTTCCTTCCTTCCCCCTCCCTCACTACCCCATCTATTTGCTTTGTTTCTCTCTCTTTCCACCTCTTTCATTCTTTCTTTTCACCTCTCTCTCTCTCTCTCTGACAAATAGATATCATTGGACAAATAAATATCATTATCAATATCTGTTTTACCCCTTTTGTTTTTATTTTTGGCAGTCTCATTCAATGTTAATAAAAACATGTGTGTAATATTTGTCTTGTGGCTCTCAGACATCTGACGTTTATTCTATGTGGCTCTAACATTAAGCAAGTTTGGCCACTCCTGGCTTAGAGGGAGCACAGTTGTAAGCCACTTTGAGAGAGGGCAGGGTATAAATATTTAAACAAAGTAATAAAAAAGGATAAAGAAATTAGCTAAGATTCTGAGATGGTCAAAATTTTACCATCTGAGCCATTCAGATGTTCTCAACAATGTTAACCTGAAACTTCAGCTAGGTTAAACAGCAGGGGGGGGCGTTTTTAAAAATTAACATGTTCTAGCAGACATCTAGTATGCTATCTTGCATCAAAATAAGTCACCAGAACAGAGTCCTGATATGTTCCTAAGCATTGGGCTGGAACTACAGAATGTTTTCACAGATAGAGGGATTTCCATTCACAGAGTGTGACATTCTCCCCCCCCCAACACACACACACACACCAGCCCAAAATGCCCCAACATATTATTCCAAGGGGGTTGCCTGTCCTCTGCCTGTAGCATTTCAGGGGGCATTTGGGGCTGCAATGGAAGGGGAGAAAATCATGAAGAAGAGGAGGAGATTGGATTTATACCCCGCCCTTCACTCGGCGTCTCAGAGCAGCTTACAAACTCCTTTCCCTTCCCGGGGGCTGAGAGTGCTCTTTCAAGAACTGCGCTTTCAAGGACAGCCCTTTCCCGAACTATGGCTTACCCAAGATCATCCAGCAGCTGCAAGTGGAGGAGTGGGGAATCAAACCCGGTTCTCCCAGATTAGAGTCCACACACTTAACCACTACACCAAATCCTTCCATCTGCAGAAACACTACACTGGATCTAAGCCATTATATTATCTTTAGCCTAAGAAAGCATAAAAACATTTTCCAAGTGAAGTACTATAGCACCACGCAACCATATTCAGCTCAGAAAAGAATGTAGTCCATTCCATCAATCAATATACAAAGACTAGTCCTGACCTGGATAGCCTAGGCAAGCCGGATCTCATCAGATTTCGGAAGCTAAGCAAGGCCGACTCTGGGAAGTACTTGGAATACCAGAGGTGGGACACAGAGGCAGGCTAATCAAGCCACTTCGCTGAAAAACATTCGAGCCCTCAGTAGGGGTCACCAGAAGTGAACCATGACTTCCAAGCAAGCACACAAACACATGCACACACAAAATGTAAAAAAAGGAAAAACACAAAAACTCATTCCAGTAAGAGCTTACTATAGGTTACTAAACTCTTCATTGGCTTTAAATTAATTAGTAACATCAAATGCTATGATCTCTATTTATCTACCTCTGTTTCACAATAAATTCTATAAAATTCATATGTTGCAGACGCCAATGAAAACATAAATGGTGAGTAAAGTAGAATAAATCTTATGTGTCGCGATCCATCTCTGTATCTAGGGCAGAAAAGACATCCCAAGTATGCAGACTTCCCCCATTCACATCAGTGATAGACGCAACTTCTCCTAAGCAACAGGATGTCCCCTTAGAACATAAGAGATGCCAATGTTGGATCAGGCCAAAGGCCCATCCAGTCCAACACTCTGCATCACACAGTGGCCAGAAATACCAGTGCCATCAGGAGGTCCACCAGTGGGGCCAGGACATTAGAAGCCCTCCCTCTAAGCATGCAGTGGGCCTCATGTATACCTCACACATGGATGAATACTGAATAACGAATGCCTTATAAAACTTAATCAGTTAACAACAGGTTTTCACAAGCGAGGTTTCTGTATACAATACATCTGAAGCAGCCTTCTGAAAAAGAGGCAAAAATGTACCCCTTCTTTTATTCATAGAATGTTTCTTGGAAACCCTAGCAGAAATAATTACAACTAAAGAAACAAACGAAAGTAAAAACTTTACTCACTGCATAGCACTAGTTCAACTCTGTGAGAGCCCACCTAAAACACTAGTCAGACTGGTAGACAACAAACAGCCAGGTAAGAGGAATGTCTTCCTTGAAGAGATGTTTAAGATGTAGATTGCTTACTAATATAACAAAGTCTAAGAATTAGACTGACCATACTAGTCATACCTCATCAAACTTTTTCCAGGTTAAACACAATAACTCAATTATTGCTACACTACACTTCCAAGTTCTGTATAATAAATAATAGTCTGTGACAAAACTGTTTATATAAAACTTGCAGCAGAAAAAATCGGCTACTGTCATTATGTGATCAAGAATACCAAGAGTGTGAAGAAATACCAAGCACTGCAACTGTTCTGTTGCCTCTTTCCATCTAGCGCAAAATCAGGAGGAAGCCTATATAAATTTATCAGTAAAGTATATATTTGCCCTAAAAAGGTAAAGGTTCCCTTGCTCGAACGACAGTTGAATCCGACTCTAGGGTTGCGGTGCTCATCTCCGTTTCAAAGACATTTCCATGGTCATGTGGCCAGCATGACTAAACACCAAGGTGCACGGAACGCTGTTACCTTCCCACTGAAGTGGTACATATTTATCTACTTGCAATTTCTTGCTTTCGAACTGCTAGGTTGGCAGGAGCTGAAACTAGAGACGGGAGCTCACTCCGTCATGCGGCACACTCGGGTCTCGAACTGCTGAACTACCGACCTTCCACAGCCTGCAGTTCAGCGTCTTAACCACTTGAGCCACCGCATTTGCCCTACACAGTTGTTGTTCCTGTTTGGTCCTTGCATGATGCATCTCTTAAATATCTTCATTGTGCTACATGTTAATTTAGTGCCCACCCTCTACCTATATGCATGGACTAGTAACTTCCTTTTCATTGTATCTGAAGAATGTGCATGCACACAAAAGCTTATACCTTGAATAGAACTTTGTTGGTCTTAAAGGTGCTACTGGATGCAAACTTCGTTCTACACTTCTCCTAAAATAGTCGCAGACTAGATTTCAAGGCCAACTCAGATTTAAAGCTCAGTAACACTATGCTGGTGTTTGTGCATACCTGGGTTGCCTTAAACATAACAAAATCTCTTTACAGGATACATTTCCATGTGGGAATTTATGTGTGTGTGTCTCAGTGTTAATGTGCAACTGACATAGATGCTATCACACAAACTCATTAATTTTTTTGCAAGTACATATGAGATACATTTGCAAAGAAGAAGCAATTTCCCAGCATATCAGCATATGAAGCCGCTTTGAGTCAGATCACTAGTCCATTTACTGCAGTAGTGCCTGCTAAAAGGCTCTCTCAGGTTCCAAATACAGCCGGTGGTTAGAATATCAGACTCTGGGAGACCCAGGTTCAAAATCCCCACTCTGCCATGAAAGTTCGCTGGTTACCTTGGTCCATTCACGCACACTCAGCCTAACCTACCTCACAGAGGGGTAACTTCTCTCAAATGAGGGGGCTTCTGAAGAAGAAACTGAAAGGAAAGGTAAAGGTAAAGGTTCCCTTGCTCGAAAGCCAGCCAAATCCGACTCTAGGGTTGCGGTGCTCATCTCCGTTTCAAAGCCGAAGAGCCAGCGCTGTCCGAAGACGTTTCCGTGGTCATGTGGCCAGCATGACTAAACACCAAGGCGCACGGAACGCTGTTACCTTCCCACCGAAGTGGTACCTATTTATCTACTTGCAATTTCTTGCTTTCAAACTGCTAGGTTGGCAGGAGCTGGAACTAGAGACAGGAGCTCACCCCATCTTGCGGCACCCGGGTCTTGAACTGCTGAACTACTGACCTTCCACAGCCTGCAGTTCAGCGTCTTAACCACTTGAGCCACCACACCATCCCGAAAGGAAAGGTAAGGAGGCTCAAATCCCTTTGGGAAGCTTGGAGACTATTTAAAACTAAAATACTGGAAACTCAGATAAAATGTATACTGCAGATTATGAAAGGTACGAATAGGTATTAAAAAGGTCTGCATGGTTAACAAATAAAGTAATAGAAGCAGTGACAGGTAAGAAGGATTCCTTTAAGGCAGAAGGCTAGTCCAAGTGAGGTAAATAAAAGGGAGCACAGGGTTTGACAAATGCAAGTCGGTGATCAGACAGGCAAAAAGGGAGTATGAGGAACACATTGCAAAAAAATAAAGACCAACAATAAAAATCTCTTCAAATACTTTAGAAGCAGAAAACCAGCCAGGGAGGCAGTAAGGCCCTTGGATGACCAAGGGGGGGAAAGGATTATTTAAGGATGATAGGGAAATGGCAGAGAAGCTCGATGCATTTTTTGCCCAGAACCGCCAATTTCAGGAGGGGTGTCAAAAGACCTGAGTTGGATTGAGGTGACGAGAGAGGAGGTCCTACGACTGATGAACAAATGAAAAACTGACAAATCATCAGACCTAGATGGCATACATTCAAGAGTTCTGAAATAACTCAAATGTGAAGTTGTGGATCTCCTGACAAAAATATGCAACCTATCATTAAAATTTGCCTCCGTTCCCAAGGACTGGAAGGTAGCTAATGTAACACCCATCTTTAAAAAAAAGTTTCAGAGGAGATCCAAGAAATTACAGGCTGGTCAGTCTAACATCGATACCGGGTAAGGTGGTGGAATCCATTATTAAAGATAGAATTAGTAGGCACATTGATGAACAAAAGCTATTGAGGAAGAATCAGCATGGATTCTATAAGGGAAGATCTTGTTTCACTAACCTTTTAGATTCAGGCACCTTTAAAGGTGCCACTGGACTCAAAATTTGTTTTAACCTTATAGAGTTCTTTCAGGGGGTGAACAAATGTGAACAAGGGTGACCCAGCAGATGTTGTTTACCTAGACTTCCAGAATGCTTTTGATAAAAGTTCCCCATCAAAGGCTCCTAAGTAAACTCAGCAGTCATGGAATAAGAGGACAAGTCCTCTTGTGGATTAAAAACTGGTTAATTAACAGGAAACAGAGAGAGTGTAAATGGGCAGTTTTCAGAGTGGAAGGTGTAAGCAGTGGGATATTGCAGGGCTTGGTACTAGGTCCGGTGCTTTTTAACTTGTTCATTAATGATTTGGAGTTGGGGATAATCAGTGAACTGGCTAAGTTTGCAGATGACACTAAGTTGGTTAGGGCAGTGAGAACCATGGAAGACTGTGAGGTGCTCCAGAGGTATGTTGAGGCTGGGAGAGTGAGCATCAAGTTGGGAAATGAGGTTCAGTGTGGGCAACTGCAAAGTAATGCACATTGGAGCCAAAAATCCTAACTATAAATATACGTTGATGGGGTTCAAACTGGCAGTAACTGACAAGGAGAGAGATATTGCTGGGGATTATTAGGAAGGGGGTTGAAAGCAAATCAGCCAGTATCATAATGCCCCTATTAAATCAATGGCGCGGCTTCATTTGAAATACCATGTACAGTTCTGGTCACTGTACATCAAAAAGGATACTATAGCATTGGAAAAGGTGAAGAAACAGGCAAATAACATTATTAAGGTGATGGAACACATTCCCTATAAAGAAAGGTAAAAGAGATTAGGGCTCTTTAGCTTGGAGAAACGATAGAGGTTTACAAAATTATGCATGGGATAGAGAAGGTCAAGAAAGAATTTTTTTGGATGGGAGACCTCCAGAGAATACCAGGGCTGGGAGAACAGAGGCAGGTTATCAAGCCACTTCTCTGAATGTCCTCCAGCCCCAGTAGGAGTCACCAGAGGTCGCCATGACTTCCAGGCACGGGCACACACATACATGCAAAAATACCAAAAAAGAGAGAGAGATATAAGTACTTTTCTCCCTTTCTCACAATACAAGAACTTGTGGGCACTCAATGAAATTAATGTGCAGAAGGTTTAGAACAGATAAAAGGAAGGACTTCTTCACCCAAAGAGTAATTTACACGTGGAATTCATAGCCACAGGAACTGGTGGTAGCTACAAGCCCAAACAGCTTCAAGAAGGTACTGGATAAACATATGGAGCAGAGGTTCATGAGTGGCTATTAGCAACAACGTATAAATAGAACACTATGTCACAGGCAGCGATGCTCTGCAGTCTTGGTGCTTGGAGGACAACAGTGGAAGGGCTTCAGGAATTCTGGCCCTGCTAGTAGACCTCCTGATGGCACCTGGGTTTTGGCCACCGTGACACAGAATGTTGGACTGGATGGGCCACTGGCCTGATCCAACATGGCTTCTCTTATGTTTTTGTTTACTTCATTTATATCCCACCTTTCTCCACCATGGGGAGTTCTCCTCCATTTTAACCTCACAGCAATCTTGTAAAGTAGGTTAGACTGAGAGAATGCGTGATTGGCCCAAGGTAACCCAGCAAGCTTCTGTGGCAGACTACGGATTTGTATCTGTGCCTCCCAGATCCTAGTTCAACATTGTAACCACTACACCTCACTGGTTGTTGTGAGGATAAAATGGAGGAGAGGAGATCAGTGAAAGCTGCTTCTGGTCCCTGCTGGTGGGAAAACCAAGGCATAAATGAAGAAATAAACTAACACCTCCCAGCCCTGCAGCCTGAGATTCTGGAAACGCTGGTAAACTGAAAACCACACAGCAGGTTTAATAATATATTGTTCCAAAGTTGCAGTGCCAACACTAAGAACACCCTGCTCTATGGTCTAGCAGTGATAATTGATAGTGTTGGGGATATATTGTCAAAGGTCAAAGCAATGACACCCATCATGAGAAAGACGGCTGGAATTAAATAAATAGATTATTCATTGGTCTCCAACAGCACCATTCCCAATGACATCTTCTTTCCACCCATCATGAGAAAGGGCTGAAATTAAATAAATATATTATTCATTGGTCTCCAACAGCACCATTCCTAGTTTTAATACTACAAGTCTAATCCCTGTTTCATTGTACTAAATACACTGCTAATTTTTAATTTCCAGGTGCGCCTGCAGAAAATACAGTAATGAACATTTTTCAGTCATTACCTAATACAGACAGACTAGCCTATAGAAAGAGAGGCTTTGACTGGTAACAAACTGGCATATAAAAAGAAAGGATTTGACTGGTATGCTTAGGGCCATGTAGTGGCAAATGTACATTTGCTCCTCATAAATACCTTCTCCACATGAACTCAAAGACCCCGACAAAAGGACCTCCCACACTCCACATGATAACATGCATCAACTCACATGAACTCTGCTGTACTCTCTTAATACATAAATGTTCTTAGGGATAATAGACCTAGTCCCTCCATGGAAAGAGGAGGCAACTATTTCTCATGCATTTACACTACCTACATTATCCTCTAACTCACAGCTTCAGAAAGAAACCTCATATGTAATCTACACACAGGCACACATTCAGATTCATATCCAGCATGATTTACCCCACCCACCCAGGAAATTTGTTCATGGTAAAATACATCTGCAACACTTTGCACCCCAATACATACATTCTTTCTCACATATACCTGTAAGTCAACTCATATGATACCCTGGAGGATGCCCAACCTGTTCTATCTTTGCACTCACATTTCTTGTGCTTTACGTATTAATTCTTCTTTTCTCAAGTGATCACACCCTGATGATTATCCTCCCTGCACCCTGTCCTGTACTTACATCCCAAGATGACTCCCCAACCTCCTCTCTTCTCACACCCGGAAATTACCCACACATTAGTCTCTCTGAAGGCTCTTTCTCCCATACCTTTCTCCAACTCATCCCACTGGAGCCTGATGTGTGTTCAAACATACATATGGATACACAATGTACCCCCCCAACCCGCATGCACATTTCTTTCACTCTCCTATTATTGTCGCCCAGCCCCTCCTCCCACTCCAGTCTGCATGCTGGAGTCTCTGTACCCACGAAGCTGTCTCTCCTTCGTCTCGCATTCCCACGTACACATCCGCCCATGGATTTCGCACACACAGTATATAAGGCTATTCGGGTAAAATCGGGTTTTCCCGTAATGCACTCAAGCCGGCAGGACCCGACCGCCTCCATGTCCCCGAGGCGCGCTCAAAGCCTATCATCCTTGGGAGAGGCCTGGTCCTTCTTTGCCCAGCTCGGGCGCTCGCTCTCCCTGCAGTCAGGCGGGCGGCTCGACTAAGAAGGCAGGGGGTCGAAGCGCGGCCTAGAGCCTCTAAGGGGCCGTTCCAGGCCCGGTTGCCACTCCTGAGGCGCGCTCCCTTACCCTGCATGCTGCTTACTGCCGTGTGCGCCGACTGGGACCCGCCGCCAGGGCCGGAGCCAGAGCCGGGACCGAGGCTGGGAGCCGCCATTGTGCAGCGCGCCACTCGCGGAGGGAGGGACGGATGGGTGGGTGGACGGACGGCGGGCGGGCAGGAGGGAGGGAGGGAGGGAGGCTGCAATGCAGCAGGAGTAGCACAGCGGACCGACCCCGTCCCGCCCGCGGCTCCTCGCTCGCTCCCGCCTCAGCCAGCTGACGGGGCACACAGAGCGCCGACTCGGGACAACAGGCTCCAGCCTCTCTGCGCCCGACAGACCCAAAGCCCCCCCCAGTTCCCCAAAGCTGATGGGGCTCCGCTCCTCTCTGTCGTTCCCTCCCACTATCACGTAAAGATAACCCCTCCCCGGCAGCTGGGGAACTGATGATGCCTCTGGCTTCTTTGCCCAGAAACGCAAGCAGGGCGGGATTGGAGGAAGGTTGTCCTCGGCCTCCAGTCTGCCAAAGTTTTTCCCCACCACAGCACTGGTTCGCTAAGGGGAAAAGGAACCTTAGAAAGAGCCAGGGGGATACTTGGCTTATAGACGCCAAGTTATCCAGTCCCTGGAATGTGGTACCTTAGGCGTGTGATCCTGCACGGCTAAGGCGTCTGCTCTATAAGGATGAGGAAGGGTATAGCAGACCGGTAGTGAGGGTGGTGCAAAAAGGGACCGTGCCCCAGCAGTCATTTGTCATGCCCCTCCAATCAGGAGGGAGAGGTTGCTGTGCAAGCTGTCACCAGTCTTTCAAGGGTAAATTCTGTTATGTAAAGAAAAAGGATGCAGCTGAGTTTAAAAGGTATCGATCTTGCCATGCATCTTCGGTGTATGGATTCTCTCTGCAATTGGCTAGAACAGAATTAGCAGTTAGCAGGACTGAAGAGTCTTGATTTTAAAAGCCTGCAGATATATATAAAAGGCAAGCTATGCTGGTGACAACTCACCTACTCTCCTATTGGCCACTGGGGAAGCTGCCTTGGTGTCTTATTGGCCTGTCCCACCAGATCCTCCATTCTTACACCCCCACTTTTGATGTGTTGCACCTTAGGAGTTGTAGTTCTTAGCTGGCCTTACTGCAACCATAGCAAAGGGAATTAGAACTACAACTCCCAAGCTGGTAGTCCCAAGAGGCCGTGGGGCATTAGCAGCAAGTCAGTTAAACTGTTAATCAGTTAAAGTGTTAAACAGGAAGCAGCTTTGGAATTGAAATGGGGGGGGAGGGAAGGCCTGGACATCTCTCTGAATTACAATTGCTCTCCAGACTAGAGATCAGTCCCCATAGAGAAAACGGTTGCTTTGGAGGGTGAGCTCTATGTCATTATACCTCATTGATGTCCTTCAACAAACCTGGCCCTTCCCTTAGTATTGCCAAATGGCTGCTTTGGACAGTGGATTCTATGGCATTATACCCTGCTGAGGTGCCTCCCCACCCCAAGCTCTGCCCTCCCCAGGTTCTAACCCTCAAAACTACAGGTATTTCCCAACCCAGAGTTGGCAACCCTGTAACTGGCTACAGAACTGCTTTCCAGACCCTTGAAAACCAGAAATCATGACATAGGAGGAGGTGCTTTTCGATCTTAGCTGCCACTGCATAGGGAACCATACCTGTTACCATGCTGCTGTCCTCTCATACTACCAACTTGAATAGTCTAGTTGGGCCAAGAGACCTTAATGGAAAATCCATTCCACATTTTCTTTGCAACTCTTCTTGTACTGTAATGTATTTCAATGGAGTCCATGCAAGTCAATTGGCATTCTTATACCATGTCTTGTTAAAATTCAGAGTTGAGCAGTTTGAAAGTGTGTGTTATCTGTTATTTCTTATTTGTTAGAGTAGTCAGTAGTTCTATCTTTGTAATAAACCTGAAACATTTTTGTATGATATACCTGTCATGATCTGGGCTATACAAGCAAGGCCTGGCAGGCCTAGGGAGCCTGTGTAGCAGTGGGAGAAGGCTAGGCCTACAACTCCCAGAAGTCCTTGAGAGGTTTTGGCACCAATTTTAGCCAATCACAGGAAAAGGGGGCTGGTACAGAAGAAGAGTTGTTCTTTCTTCCAAGAGAGCAGGACCAGAAGGAAGGCTGCTGCTGGGAGAGACCCTCACCCTGAGAGAGAGGGTGAGTAAACTCAGGCCCAACTGAGACAGTGGACTAGGGACTGTGAGTCTGGTCGCGTTAGGTCATTTGGTTTCTTTTCCCTTCACCCACTTACTGTTATTGTTCTTGCACCTTGTTTATTTCCCATATTTGACTGACCTGTAAAATAAACGTTTTATTTGTTGTTTACTCTGCCTGGTCCTCACGCCTATTATTCGGCCAAATAAGGGAGGTCTGAAGGTCTTGGGAGGGTGCTCTGGGCCTTCTCAAGGGATCTTAAATCCAGAGTGGTGGCAGCGTCAGGTGACACCCCACCTTTGCCGTGACAACACCACTTGTCTTTATTATTTAGAAGAATAAGCATGGCAATTTTGTGCAGACATACTATGGGCTGCTCTCCACTGTGTTTTTTTTATTATTATTTTGAGAATTATTAAGGGTACAGAAAGGAAAAGGGGTATTGGAGAATTTAAAAAAAAATAATTATATAAATGTATTTACATTGATCAATGACATTCTCATTTTTTTTATAATGCATTACACCAAGATATAATAAGCTTCATTTCACAGCTTCTCTTTTACAATTGTAACATAACAATAGAGTCACCCACCATCATGAACCAAGGGAGTGCAAAGAACCATTAGATAAAGATAGCAATTGTTAAGGCCTATTCCAACTATCCATCGTATATATAAAAGCTTATCTCTCCACTGTGCTAAGATGCCCCATTAACAAAAAATATGCACCCTGATCAAAAAAACTATTGGGTATGGCCCTGGCTTGCCTCCCTCTATTCTCCCCTTTCCTCCACTGCCTCACCAGGCACTCACCTGGATCCTCTTTCTAGAGCTTGTTGTATTTCTCCCCACAATGGGCCTTACTCCTAGTGTTGGAATTAAAACAGAGAGAGATATTAAGAAATGAGGGGATAAAAATCATGTTGTCGCAAACTCAGAACAAATAAAAGTAAAAGGTAGAACAGAACAGTCCTGTAGAATTCTTATTGCTGGGGAAATTATTTTCGACAGAACAAGAAACAAATAATAAGGGATTTAGGCCCAGATGTAAGTGAGCACAAGTCTTCTTTCATTTATATCTGCTACCTCTCAGGAATCTTATTCACAGCGGAGGATTGTGGTGTTTACTCTGTAGATGGAAAGCTTCTGGGAAAGGATCCCTTACCTGTGGGCAGCTCAGGGATCATGCCACTGTTGCTCGACCCTATGTATGTTCACTTAGAAAAGAATCCTACTCATAACTTGATCCTATGCATTTTATTCACTTTATTTATAGGCTCCTTTTCTCACTGAGACACAAAACTGATTTGATCTTATGCATTTTATTCACTTTATTTATAGTCTCCTTTTCTCACTGAGACTCAAAACTGATTATCCAGTGTAAGTCAATGCAATCAGTCAGATGAGACATCTAATAAACAATGCAATAAGATGAGGGTTACGACAATTTGGTATTACTAAGGTAGAAAGCAATGCTCTAAGAGCAGGATAATACACACAGCAAACAAAGTATATAACATACAGTTAATATAGCTCAGTCATGTTCCTTTTATACAAGCTCCTCCCTGAACCATTCCATTATATAGTGCTATTACCTTTATAAAATGCCTTTTTGAACCATTCTATTTTACATAGTTTGCAGAATGACCAAAGCTCTCCTGACTTCCTCAGGAAGGCCATTGGACAAGATGGAGCCACAACAGAAAATGCATGTGTATGGGCAATTGCTGATCTTACATTTTTGTTGTGTGGGTGATATTACCCATTAGAAGCCTTGAGCTAGTGATTTAGTCTGTCTTCAATTTATGCATCATTTTAAAAAGTTTTTATAACTGTGATGTGCATACTGGGAATCTCATTTGGTTTAATAATGAATCGTGTAAGAAAATTGACAGGTTTATAAGGAGAACCCAACAGTTGCTAAATTTTAAGCATAGCACTGCAACAGAGACTTAAGAGTTTTTAGAGAAGTAAACCAAATTATTCTCCAGACCTATGTACATAAAATCAAAAATTCAGCTTGTTTCCCCAAAAACAAAAGGAATGCCTAGGCAGGTTCTAGCTACAGATGGTATGACAGGCGTTCTTGGTATGAAAGCTGGGTTTTTTTTAAAGATATTTTGTATTTTAAATTTTATATAGGGTACAGAAAAAAACAAAAGGTGTGAGGAGGAGAAAAATAAACATAAGGCAATTTTACAAATATTCAAGGCAATATAAATATAAATGAATTAATAAATCTAGTTAAATTGTTATAACATTACCAGTAACACTGTTTCCCTAAAAAAATTATCCGCTATTCTCAGTCTGAAAAGAACTATGAAGAAAATAGTGAAAACAAACATTTTATATCAATTAAAATTGCCAGAAAACCATTTAAAATTATTTATAACAACAAGGAACTAACAAATATAAAACATTCCAAATAACTGATAAAAATCATATTATGCAGAATTGGTAACCATTGATTAATTGAATAATCAAAACATAATACTCATAGAATCATAGAGTTGGAAGGGGCCTCTAGGATCATTTAGTCCAACCCCCTGCACAATACAGGAAATTCATAACTACCTCCCCTCACACACCCTGTGCACCCTGTGACAGCTGTTCCATGCCCAGAAGATGACAAAAAACCTCCAAGATCTCCAGGTCAGTTTTCTTCCTGACCCCAAAGTGGCAACCAGGATTTCCCTGGAGATGTAAGAAAGGACCACAAGAACTAAGCACTGATGAAGCCCTTCCTTCCCTCTCTGTCATGATCTGCCTAAGTTCACAGAATCAGCATTGCTGTCAGATGGCCATCTAAGCCTCTGTTTGAAAACCTCCAAAGAAGGAGAGCCCACCACCTCCCGAGGAAGCCTGTTCCACTGAGGAACCACTTTAACTGTCAGGAAGTTCTTCTTCTTCTTTCCCCCCCCCC
>NW_015175985.1:1432212-1441202 GCF_001447785.1 Gekko japonicus
CACCCAACGGAGCATGCGCATTCGTAGTGTACACAAAAAAAGAAAACCAGTTCGCCGCGCCGCGCGCTTCTTCATTGCGCGCAGGCGTGTGTTGTGATCGGCACCTCTCCCTTGCCATGGAACCTCCACAGTACCTCCACAGAACCTCCACAGTAGGTCTGATCGCTTTACTGCATGTTAGTTTGCCCCGGGGCAAACAGCCACACTTCTCCTCTGCAGTTTCCTGCCCGTGTGGCAGGGGCCTATATTTCAAAATCAGGGAGTAAAAATTGTTGGAGGAAATGTGGAGAGGTGGGAACGTTCAGTCATATGAGGTGGGATTGTCCTTTGGTTAAAAAAGTTCTGGGATCAGATTGGTATAGAAGTGTTGGGGATCGTGGGAAGAAGGGTAAGAATATCTAAAGCAATGGCACTTATTAGTCTGAATGGTATAGGGTTAAGGTTAAAAGAGGAATGTAAATGGATTGATTTGATGCTAGTAGCAGCAAGACAAGTGATAGCAAGGAATTGGAAAGAAGCCGAGGAACTGACGATTAAACATTGGAGGGATAAAATGAATAATATAATAATCTTAGAGTATCTTACAATGAAGATACGTAGAATAAATGGGTTAAAGGTTAGTGAACAGGAGGAGGACTGGTTCAGAAGGATGGCGGGGTATTTGGGAAAGTTTAAAAAAATTGGGATGATTAGTCAGTTAATAGGAAATTGAGAGGTTAATTTGATTATAAGATTAAGATGGAAGGAAGTTCTTCTTAATGTTTAGCCGAAAACTCTTCTGATTTAATTTCATCCTGTTGGTTTTGGTCCATCGTTCTGGACCAGAAGAACTACAGTCTAAGAGCGGCATTCACCGCACTTCTCTTTCAGTCTATGCCCACCGAAGTGCTGTCTGGAAGGTAGTTACCACAGGAACAACGCATTTGTGTATGTGGAACCTCTGTGAAAGATTTATTCCATTATATAATGATTATATAATGATTATATAATGATTTGTCCTTTATACTCGGACCTCAAAAGCAGATTCCTATTCCTAGTGTACAATCTACCTGACAGTGAAAAGTTGATCTTTCTCTTGTCGGACACAAATCCTTTGGTCTCACATAAGGTAGCGCTTTTTGCACTTGCTGCTAGGAAAGTTAGATCCAAGGCGGCCCTTAGAAATGTTTTATAAGGTATTATAAAATACTGATACCATGTTTTTACTCCAAATTGTTGTAATGTTGATATTTTAGCCATATAATTGAGTTTTATCCTGAATGTAATGTTTTAAACCATAAGTACTCTTTGAATGCAATTTTGTATTGTAACCGCCAATGGCCATATACAATAAAATCTTACAGTACAGACCAGAAGAACTCCATACCATCCTCTACATGACAGCCCTTCAAGTACTTGAAGATGGTTATCATATCACCTCTCAGTCGTCTCCTCTCCTAGCTAAACATACCCCTCACCATCTTCGTTGCCCTCCTCTGGACACGTTCCAGCTTGTCTGTATTCTTCTTAAATTGTGGTGCCCAAAACTGAACACAGTACTCTAGGTGAGGTCTAACCAGAGCAGAGCAAAGCAATACTATCACTTAGTGTGATGTGGACACTAAACTTCTCTTGATACAGTCCAAAATCGCATTTGCTTTTTTAGCTATGGCATCACAGTACTGACTCATGTACAGTGTATAGTCTACTAAGACTCCTAGATCCTTTTCACACCTACTACTGCCAAGACAAGACTCCCCCATCCTATAATTATGCATTTGATTTTTTCTACCTAAATGCAGAACTTTACATTTATTCCCATTGAAATTCATTTTATTTGTTTTAGCCCACTTTTCCAGCCTGTCAAGACTCTTCTACCATATTTGCTACCCCTCCCAATTCAGTATCATCTGGAAACTTAATAAGCATTCCCTCTTGAAAAGTATGCAGACGGAGAGTGATTTCAGCTAAGCGTACCTTTATTTAGTTCAGGACAAAGACAACTGACCGGCTCGCAGGCCGGTTTATATGCATTCAGAAAACCCGCCACCAAGCACACCTAAACACACCCCCTACTCCCGATAGGCTATTTACAGTAACCGGGCGACCATTGGTCTGAATACATTGGCTGTTAGAGGCTGAATACATTACACCTCTATTCCTTCATCCAAAAAATGTATTAAGATGTTGTGGTTGCATATTGCAGTGGACCATTGATAGTGGTGGAGCAAATGAGTTCAGGCCAAGTTTTCCACTACTGCTGACAATTTCACTGAAGAACCCCATTTGGAAACTACTGCTGGGGAGAGAAACACAGTTCATATTGTCATAAAGATTACGTGTATCTATTTTGCTGTGTAATATTGTGAACTTCCTGCAAATTGCACTTCTTGAACTTACATACACTAAAGCAGATAAATACGCTACCTTCAAACTATTATTTACAATTGTTGCTTCTACTCATGTAGCTAAAATAAATATCTCATGTCATGCTGTAAGCCTGCATGTGACAAAATGGACTCTGACCCACAAGTTTTTAAAAAACATTTTTTGTCTCTAAGGTGCCACAAGAGTCTTGCTGCAACAGATCAACATGACTGCCCATCTGGAAAGTACCTCTAAGGCTGCAGTCTGAAATGTTTTTAAGGCATACCTTGCAGTAACTTGCTGAGTACATATGTTAGGGAGTCTACTTCGCAAACTGTACCTATTATGCCTGGTGAATAATATGGAAGGAAGTCGTGTGTGGCTTCTTAGATACTAACATTTATTAAGTATAAATTTTTCTTGGGTCAGGAGCTCACTTCAGCAGATGGTTATATAACACATCTAAATAAAGGGGCTGTAGTCTACCAAAGTTTATATGCTACAATGGATCTGTCACCACAAGCTTGTGTGTGTCTGCCGCAAAAGACCAATAGCCGCTACTCCTGTGGAATGTCTTTACTGAGCTAGGTACTACAAAACCCTACTGCCCTCTTCGTACCGCGTTGAGAGCGTGGGCGGTTCATGAAACTTACTCTGCTGTGTTATTATTGCTGAAGGACGAGTCTTTTCATTGGCGCCCTTGCGCTTCTACGGCCGGGAAGGGGGTGGGGGGGGGGGAAGTAGGCGGTTTCATTACTGGAGCCAAGCGGGCGGAAGAGAGCGATGGAGAAGGCTGTTAGAGGCCCCGTTTCCGCGTCTAGCAGGCTCTGGAGACTCAGCAACTTTGTCATGGCTGTCTTCTTCGGGCTAGCGGGGGCAGTGCAGGTCAGGGGCTGCCCTGTGACGGGTGGATTAGCTAATAACGCTGATATGATTATAATTGTGATATGTACCTTTAAGGATGTCGCAGTTTCGCAGATGCATGGAATGATGGGGGATAGTTTCTCTTAAGAAGGGAATCTTGCCGGTATGTTAGAGGTCGTTCTGCTGTCAAGTATCAGAGCAGAAGGTTTTGTGCCTGGTTTAAGAAATGCTAATATACTGGTTTGCCTCCTGTATAAATGTTGAGTTGTAAATAAGAGGTAAGTCTAAATAACACAGCATATGCTCCTTTATAATACTAGGATTCAATTCAGCTACATGGTGTCCTTTGTGTTATAATGATTATGTTTAATTCTAGGGAGATAACTTCTGAGGAAGATCTACTAAGAATAATTTCTGAGGAAGGTCAACTATGAAATGGGCTTACATCTAGATGCTCCTCATTTGTTATGACTTATTACAGAAGCTGTTCTATCACAAGGATGGGACTTTTCTAAATTTGTGATACAGGATCACATTATTAGATGTGATATTTTCCTGTCATCTATGTAATATGTAAGAACCATATGTATTTTTTGTTAACTATAAAACATAGTAGCCATAAATCACAGTGATTGTTTGTAAAGGGTGTCACTGTAGCTCAACAGTAAGAGAATAGGCATGGTGTGCTCTGAAACACTAAATGAAGTTTGTTAAAGGTGGAAATATGTGAAGGTGGAAAGAAACCCTTAGCAGAAATGTGTGATGCAGTCATTTCACTCTAACCAGAATGGGGGAGAGGGATCAGTACTGCATATAACAGAGAAAGTGAATTGGTACAAGATAGCAGTTAATTGATAAACCAATTATAATATTTCCTAGAATTTTCAGTGCATTCCAAATGTCTGCATTCATCTTCAGTAGAAGATCCCAAACAGTATTTTCCCATTCCCTGCCCCAGATGTATGAAGCACAGGAATTCTAGTCAATTTACCAAACCTTTTTTGACCTCGGAAGTAGTATTTATTTCTAATATGTCCCATCCAAGGGCTCTGTATAGTTTTCCCCTGCAGAACTGTCAGGTCTGTGTTTAAAAAAACCAGAAAAGGAATACCCCCCCGGGAAAAATTTTTTAGAGCATTTTGATAATTTTTAGTATAGGAAAAGATGAATAATTATTTACATTTTCAAGACTCTCTTATTAATGAACACTGCCCTTTTAAAAGTATTCTTTCCTCAGATGTTTCCCTTAGTTAAATTGATTTAGACCAGAAACTGCTTGTGAGTGAGTCCAGTCAATTTGACCACTTCATTTAGTTGTATAGCAGCTGTGATTAGGAAAACAGAGAAAGTTGTTTTCTGCCACAGTAAGCCTTCACCCGCTCACCCTGCCTCCTGTTACTAAGAGATTTGTACAGACAGCAATACCAGATGAGAGCTAACATGAATGTAGCAATAAAATAATCAATTTCAATTACCACACAAAAATAAGTACAGTAATATGCACACAGTTTAAACTTGCTGGATTGCATGGGTGAAATCTATATGCAGTTGGCAATTTGCTGGGTAACTGGTATAATCATATGTAATATTACATCTGCGTGAATGCAGTTGAAATGAAACTCAAATTCCAGCAATTTGCCACTTTGTGTATATCTGAGCACGAGGACCACTGAATTTGAACTGGTGACTCCAGGTTGAAGAAAGGGGAAAAAAGCAGGCTATTGACTACTGTTCTTGACTTAGGAACGGCAGAACATGGAGGGAGCAAAAGGCCACCTAAAAGAAATATAGGCAAAGTGACAATGTCCTCGAAAGGCCCTTTTTTCCATTCTGAATTTGCATGAAAATAAAAGGAGCAGTTGTTGGGAACAAGCTCAGTTGAAACACAGTTCCAAGGTATGGACACCAGTACTGCAGGAGACCCTCTGAAGCGTGTAGCAGCTCTGAAGAGATCTGTTTGTCTTATTGTGCTATGGGGATGATGGAGCACTGTCTTCACCTACGCCCACTTGCAAAGTATAATGTTTCTCTCACTATGAGAAAGAATAGAGATCATTGGCAATGGCAATGGGTCTTGCACCTACCTTATAGTGCTAAGGTTCCCAGTCTGCTTGTGGGGAAGGAAAAAAAATGCCAAACTTGTTATTAGTTCTACCAGTCTGCCTCCACTTCTCACAACTGAGAAGAGATCACTGGTATTTACAGCATGGATGGAGACGGCATGATCTGTGTGAGGGTATTCAAATGGACTGAGTATTCGGCATATGTGAATGAGTAGTAGGCTAAATACTGTGTGTATATGAGTTATTTAACATGCCTTCAGAGAAATGTTTTCTATTTCACGAAGTTGATTTGAGAATGAATTAAGCAAACCCCTGGAATTTTAGATTTAAATGCTCAGATTTAACTGGTTTATTGGTCAGTGGGAGAAATTTTTATGCTGTGGAAAGTTTATTATTTGAATTTGTTCCCTGCCTTCTTTGCTTCAGGTCAATGACCCTGATCCAGGACTTTGGATAGTGAGTACTAAATGAAAGGCTATTGTAAATTATTGTCAACTTAACATTGGTACAGGCGCTAAACTTTAAGCCCTATTGCTTAGTGGAAGTCCTCGTTTCTTTATATAATGCTACCAAGAGGGGTGTGGAATGGTACAGAATAGCCCGATCTTGTCAGATCTCAGAAACTAAGTGGGGTTGGTACTTGAATGGGAGACCACCAAGGAAGACTTTGTAGAGGGAGGGAACAGCCAACCACCTCAGCTTAATCATTTGCCTGGAAAACCTTTAGGGTCACTGTAAGTCAGCTGTGAGCACTTCTCTCTCTCTCTCGCACACGCACACACCCTACCAAATAACATCAAGATGGGTAGCCATTTTAGTCTGTCTGTAGCAGCAGAAAAGAGTTCAGTAGCACCTTAAAGACTAACAAAATTTGTGGTAGGATATGAGCTTTCATGAGTCACTGCTCATTTCTTCAGAAAGCTCACGAAAGCTCATACCCTACCACAAACTTTGTTAGTCTTTAAGGTGCTACCTAATTCTTTTCTACCAAATAACATGTTACTTGAATCATCAGGCTGCATAATTCTATGCTTATCATTTGTCAAAAAATGGGCAATTCTATCAACAGGATCTTTTCTCTTGATGAATAGCTTTGTGATCAAAGGGCACTTGTGTGAACAAATGAAGCCCCTTTATGCTACTGGGTTCCTTTACTGCTGCCTCTTTCTGTAAGTCCGGCACTAACTTCTTTCTTATATCTTCTGGTGGGGTTGTGTTGCTGTTACCAGTCCTTGCTGATTGTTCCTTTTTTATTGTTATGGCAATCTGACTAGGCTATTTTGACTTCTCTTTAGCCCTGCCTTGATTTATTTATTGTATCTTCCTTTCAGGTTGTCTACGCTGTGCCTGCAGCTCTCACACTGGTTGTCAGTCTTAATCCACCAATTGCAGGTATAGTACTGATAAATAGATTTCCCCCATTGAGGCCCAACGGAGTTAGGTCTCAGTGAGCTACATGTCTTCCTCTCTGTTTATCTTAACATTTATTATAGTTTTATTTCCTGGTTAGAAGTGAAGAAAAACAATCCCCTACAGCTAATTTCCCATATTGGAAAGTTGGACCACATAGTTACTACTCTTTAACATTTAGGTGATATACTATACCATATTCACCATCCAGGTCGCCAATGTTCCCTCTAATCTGTGGAGTCTTGTGAGCAAAAATTCTACTTTGTGAGCCCCTGGCATTAAAGTTGTGAGCCAGCGATTTGGCTACTGCAGAAGTTAGTTTGCTCTGGAGCCCTCCTTCCTGAGCTGAGACAAAAATGTGTGAGCCAGAGGCTAAAAAACTGTGAGCTAGCTCACACCAACTCAGCTTAGAGGGAACACTGGTCCCAATGTCTTCCAATGGGACCTCTTAATTCTTTTGAACACCCTTTTCTAATTGCAACTCATTTTATTCCAATTCTCTTAATATTTTTTTCCTCCTCACACTTATTATGTTCTTCTGGCATTTCTAGATTTCCCACTTGGGACCTCTGAATTCTTCTTAACATTCTTTTCCAGTTGCAAATAATTTTAATTCTAATTATTTTCATAATTTTTTCTCCTCATACTTTCCACATTTCCTACTTTACATAGGTTTTATTTTTTTAAGTAGGGGTATTCAGAGTGATGACTTAACATCACCTAAATTAACAATAATTTCTGGCTGTCCATTGCACTGTAATATCTTGTTTTTCTGGCATTTAGAAACTATTGTGTTTCTGGGTTTTTTAATTGGAAATGTATTTCTTTATTAATTCCAAGTCAGTATAAATTTGCCTACTTTCTTTTTCTTTTAATGGTGAATTCTATCCTTTCTCCTACAGTTCACATCCTTATCAAGTCTTTTCTATAAGCTGCAACTGGAATTAAGGTGCCCTGATAGTGTTTCTTCTGTTTTCTGCAATGTAACACCATCCCCACATATACTAGTGATTTGTTAATCTTTTTAAATATTATGTACCTGCATGATTCTGTCTGATTTGGTGATCTCTAATGTTTTCCAGGTATACAATCAGTTTTTTGTTCTCTTTATTGTTGACTGAAAGCTGCTGAATGGATCATCCAAGAAAAATGAATTCAGTATCAATGTGTGCACTTTATTATAATTGACTATATATGTCTTACTACATTTCTTAGATAACTTTGTATGGAGGAGTCTATCAGATCTTCACTTAGCTGCTTGTGTTGGTG
Source organism: Gekko japonicus (assembly GCF_001447785.1). NCBI lineage: Eukaryota > Metazoa > Chordata > Lepidosauria > Squamata > Gekkonidae > Gekko > Gekko japonicus. Next base: position 1,440,165 of record NW_015175985.1, read on the forward strand.
GTTCTGCCATTTTGGGGTACTCTTTGTTGGCTAATGCTCAAAAGAACATCTTGCATGAAGAAGAAGGCAGGTGAGTTATGAAGTCATTTTTGCACCAATTCCACATTATTATAATAAACAGTGGTCTCGTGTCTCCAGCAGCTGTCTCTAGCATATTTTCATTAATTAAATTCTTGAAATAATGTCTCCCACCCATTTTTAAAAACAATTACATTTCTAACCCTTGTGAGGGGACAATAAGACACACCTAGCAGTGCCATCTGAAGGAGAGTAACATCCCTGTAAGCCCATTGAAGTCAGTGGGCGTACAGGAGTGTAACTCTGGTTAATCCTGCCTTGTATGTTGTGTGCCCTAAAGAATCAGAAGGCATATAGATGGAAGGGTAAGCATACTTGTATTGACTGGGTAGATGGCGAATATAATTTGTAAGCTATCTGCAGATGGATTTTTTAAAAAACACAGCAATGGGATTGTGCTGATCTTCTAGAACATACACTGTAGGTTTTTAGTGTTTTTATCATTAAGGCAGTATTAGTAAAGGTAAAGGTTCCCTTGCTTGAAAGCCAGTCGAATCCAACTCTAGGGTTGCGGTGCTCATCTCCGTTTCAAAGCCGAAGAGCCAGCGCTGTCCGAAGACATTTCCGTGGTCATGTGGCCTGCATGACTAAACACCAAGGCGCACGGAAAGCTGTTACCTTCCCACTGAAGTGGTACCTATTTATCTACTTGCAATTTCTTGCTTTCGAACTGCTAGGTTGGCAGGAGCTGGAACTAGAGATGGGAGCTCACTCCATCATGCGGCACTCGGGTCTCGAACTGCTGAACTACTGACCTTCCACAGTCTGCAGTTCAGCGTCTTAACCACTTGAGCCACTGCAGCAGTATTATTGATTTGTAAAAGACTTCGAAGCATCGGAAGGGTAATTGTTCACAGGGCATACACTCATTTTTTGTGTCCTGCCCTGGTTTCCGGTCATACTAAGTTTGCAGGTTTCCAGAACACTTCTGAGTTTACCCCTGAAAAGTCAAAACATCAA
>NW_015175985.1:1441235-1451039 GCF_001447785.1 Gekko japonicus
AAAATTTACTCATGCCAAATAAAAATCTTCTTAAGCCGAGACCTGACACTTCTATCTAGTCTGATCAGCTTTATATTTTGTTAAAAAACCTGTTAGCACTGCGATGAGGGGGTAGAACTGCAAATTAGGAATATTAACCAAAGATCCCTTTTCCCCCTACCAAAACTCCCATCTCTTCCATCATTTTTGTACAGTAATTGAGCTTCCTGTGTCAGATGACTACTTCTGCAGTTGGCTTCAAGCAGAAATTTGCTTCCTTTGCTTCAGAGAAACCATCTTATTATTTTCATAGTAAATGTCTATATTTCTTTTTACTCATTACTAAATGTACTGGCATATGGCTTATTCTATAGGCACATAAATATGACCTCTTTTTTTAATAGAGAGTTATTCGGTTTGGTGATCATTACAGTCTGGATGAGCCTATGTCGTAGTTCAGCAAAGTGAGTCTTTTAACCTGCTTGTATCAGCATATTCTTTATAGTACATGGAAGCCATATGCTTATGTTTTGCAATGTACATTGCTGCCTTCTCCCTCAAAGTGACTTTAGTTTTTTAGTGCCCTGCCTCTTCCCAAAGTCTCTGGTCCTACCACTCCACTGAGCAAACTTTGGAGCCTTCCTCCAGTGTCAGTGGCTCTTCCTCTAATGGACGAGCTACTCAAGTTGGAAGGTTCCATAGGGTAGAGGAACTTCTTCCATCCTATAGTTGTTTACCTTGCCAAGGACTCAGAGCTGCTTTATTATGGGAAAGGCAAGTTGCATTTTTTGTTCCCTAATATGTGCAGGGGAGATGGGACACCAAAAACATTTGGCAAACACGTATCTTCCTTCTATATATAGTGCTTAAAACCAAAACTTAATATGAACAAACAAGCTCCAGCACAAACTCTTGGGATTCTGGAGTGTGAAATCCATTGCAGAAAATAGAGGATGAGTAAAAAAAGAGGAGGTTAACACAAGGGCTCAAGAAAACAGTACACAGAAAACCTATTTGCTATTTACTGCCTAGTAAAAATGGCAATATCTTTCAATCTGAAAATTAGCACAATTGTTTTTGAACAGAGGGAATTTTGTACTTAAGATTTGCAAATAACAGGGCAATTCATATACCCTGTGTTGATTGTAACCCCTATCACTAACATTTCTCTAAACTAGTAAGCCTAATGTACAATTATAATTCAGCAAGAAAAGCAATGAAGCAAAAAAACCACAAACAAATACTTTCTAGGAGTTCATGCTAAATCTTTCTGCATAAATATCAGTGAGTTTCTTGATTATGTGCAATTGATTATGTACATATTCATCCAATCCAACCAAGCTAACTAGAGGGATGTTTGGGAGATACTTAAGGCCTGCTTCTAAGCATAATTTCAAGATCAAAATGATAAGGTGATATTCTATATTCTAGTCGATCGGACAGTCATAAATCACTTCTGTAACAGTTTCATTTATTTCTATCCTCAGTTGTGCCCTCAAGTTATTTTATGCAAGTCAAATATTACTTTGCATTCCGTCCACCTCTTCGGGTTCCTATCAGTTGGATTTGATTTGCAGTTATTGAACTACTAATGCTGGATCTGCTTTTTCTTCTCTTCCAGAAAAACCCTTGGTGGAGTTCATCTAGCTGTTGTAGTTTTTCTCTCACTTTCCCCCTTTATAATGTGGCTATACATCTATGTAAATTCAGAGATGCGGGCATCCTGGCCATCTCACTGTAAAACTGTTATTTAAGGTGGAAATGAACCAATACAGAGTTCTGGTGCTCATGAATGATTAATCAGCAATACTAATCAACAGGAACTGCAGCAGTGACCAAAAGGCCAGGGTTATGTTAACTGCAGAGTCTTGGTAACTGTAATTGGACCAAATATGACAGAAAGGATACATCTGTGGAAGCTGATGGAGCCAAGAGGTGGTTTGAGCTTTCTGTTTAAGCCAGTGGAATTCAAGATGAACATTTCCTTGAAGGACAATGATGATTGTGTTTGTTAGTGCAGTAACAAGAACAAGAATGCCTCTGCAGAGTGTATAGACAGTGGTATGCATCCCCCTCCTAGTTTTACCTGTCTGCACAGCACATCCTAGTATTTAACTTGTAAGTATTAAGGATGTGTTGCTGGCGACCAAGATAATTCATACCATAGTATTTCCTGTTACTATGTATAAGGTGTAAAAGTTGGGACAATGAAGAAAGCTGACAGGAAGAAAGTTTATTCATTTGAAATGTGGTGTTGGAGAGTTTTCAGATACCATGGGCTGCCAAAAAGACAAATAGGTGGATTGTAGATGAAATCAAGCCTGAACTCTCCCTAGACCCTAAAATGATTAAACCGGAGACTCGCATACTTTGGTCGTATTATGAGAAAACAAGTCACTAGAAGAGACGAGGATGCTAGGAAAAGTTGAAGACAGCAGGAAAAGAGGAAGATGCAACACGAAATTCATTGACTCAATAAAGCATGTGATGGCCCTCACTTTGCAAGACCTGTGTGAGGCTGTTTGACAAGGTACCTCACCAAAGATGCCTGAGTAAACCTAGCAGTCATGGGATAAGAGGATGGGTTCTCTTATAGATTTAAAAACTGATTATATGACAGGAAGCAAAGAGTAGGAATAAATAGACAGTTCTCACAATGGAGGGAAGTAAACAGTGGGGTCCCACAAGGATTGGTATTGGGGCTGGTATGATTTAATTTATTCATCAGTGATTTGGAACTAGGGTTGAGTAATGGCCGAGTTTGCAGATGACACAAAATTATTCAGGATGGTGAAAACCAAGGCTGACTGTGAAGAGCTCCAAGAGGACCTCCACAAACTGGGTGAGTGGGCGACAGTGTGGCAAGTAAAGTTCAATGTTGGTAAACGTAAACTGATGCACATTGGGACAAAAAATCCCAACTTCAAGTATAGGCTAATGGGGCCTGAACTTGTTGAGACTTGAAAGGGGAAAAGATCTTGGTGTCGTAGTAGATAGCTCAATGAAAGTGTCAACCCAGTGTGCTGCAGTGGTGAAAAAGGCAAACTCTATGTTAGAGGTCCTTAGGAAAGGGATTGAGAATAAAACAGACGATATTGTAATGTCCCTGTATAGATCTATGGTGCGGCCTCATTTGGGATACTGTGTCCAGTTCTGGTCACCGTATCTCAAAAAGGACATTGCAGAGCTGGAAAAAGTACAGAGGGCAAGCAAGATGATTAGGGTTCCCTATGAGGAAAGGCTGGAGAGTCTGGTACTTTTCAGTTTAGAAAAGAGATTACTATGGTGGGACATGATAGAGGATTATAATAATATGCATGGGGTGGAGAGAACTGACAAAGAGAATTTTTTCTCCCTCTCCCAAAATACTAGAACTTGAGGGCATCCAAAGAAGTTGATGGGCAGTAGGTTCAGGACAGACAAAAGGAAATACTACTTCACACAGAGAGTGATTAAAATGTGGAATTCACTGCCAGAGGATATAGTGATGGCCACAGGAAGAAACCACTTTAAAAGGGCATTATATAGATTCATGGAGAATAAGTCTATCAATGGCTTCTAGTCATGGTGACTGAGGGGAACCTCCATATTCAGAGGCACTAAACCTCTGAATCCCAGAGCCAGGAGGCAAGATCAGGGGAAGACCTTGGCCTCTATGGCCTGTTGTTGGCCATCCAGAGGAACTGGTTGGCATTGTGAGGATGCTGGACTAGATGGACCTTTGGTCTGTTCCAACAGGGCTGTTCTTTGGAGGTCATTATTTCATAGGGTTGCCACAGGTCGGAAGCGACATGATGGCACTTAACACAGACACACACAACTCATAATTCCCAAGACTATGCTAGAATCTCACACTAGATCCAGCCTTTATTTACAAATCATAAAAAAATTGATTCACTGGACTGGAGTAATGGGGTAGGGTTGGATATGATGCTGGGCCAATCTTTCTTTTGTAGGTCATTGATTATAAAAAACTGATGTGACTTAGCTAATTGGCGAGTGAAAACTGCCTGTGAGCTAAGGAGATCTTGAAGTTCTCAGTGTGATGTGACCCATGTGAATACCAGTTGCTGCTTCAAAAAGTCCCCAGGAATCAGGATCAAAAGGAAATTTTAGAAGTGCTTTTATTAAATACAAACATTCAGTGATTAAAAACATTTCAACAAAATTATCAAGTATGAGATAAGCAAAACAATTACTCCTAAGTCTAAAAATGTAAAGAGGGAATTTGGGTTAGATATCTTGGAGGAGGGTTTCACCCAATTACCCTCCTTGCTGCAGCCCCTCATACTGTGGTGCATTGCGGATCCCCTGATCCTCAGAGATGATTTTCAGGAGAAACAGCAAACTGATGCGAAGCTGAAGCAAGGACTGATCATCTGCACTCCTTCCACAAGCTTTTCTACAGGATACAGCCCAATGTCTCTTTTCTCTGTCCAAAATATACATTGAAGTCATTGGTCTCCATTTCAAATTAGGGAGCCTAGCTTTAAAAAAACCCCACCCACATACTGTCTTCAAATGGTGGATGTCAGTCTACAAAATGAGACACGATAGCATCATGGCTACCAATTACTGCACTTGGTTCAGAGACTAACACCTATACTGTGCATAGAGAGAATTGGAGACCACCTGAGGTATTACACATTTTCTGCAAATGTTTAAATATCAACGAACTTAATTCCCATTTTCAGATAGTAACATTGTTTAAACTCTTGTTCTTCCCAGCTAGAGGTTACTTTGAACACTACAGTGTTTTTTCATTAAGAGTACACTAAAGGTTACCTGTTCTCAAAGGGCACTTGGGCAGATCTTTAGCAAAAACTGCCTCTGCCTACCTCAAAGATCCCTCTCCTAGTCCTTGAGAGGCTAGAACCATCAGTTGTGCTATATCGGTCAGGAGTTAAGAGATTTTAGGCCAATTATTCTTTGCTAGAAATTCTATAGTAAATTGTATTTTAATCCTTTATTTATTACATTTATATCTTGCTCCCTGTCCTCCAAAAGGGACTTGGGGTGGCTAACAGCATTTAAAATACACCAATAAAAATAATACAGAGGTACAATAAATAATCTTTAAAATATAAAACAGTTAAACATCTTTCCCCCTATTAAAATCTATCCACTATCAAGCAAGGTAGGAGGCGTGGATTCTGAATACACAGCTGAAGTATACCAGCTGCCTGGTGGATCACAATCACCCAAAGGTCACCTGAAAAAGAGCAGCCTTGCATGCCCTCTGGAACCTAGGGAGGTCCTGCAAGGCATGCACCTCTTCAGGCAGCTGGTTCCACAGGATGGAGACCACTACTGGTTGGTAGGTATCGTTTTATTGTATATGGCCTTCACAATATCAAAAACTTTGGAAAATATATACAGTAACACGGGTCGTTTCGTAGAAAAAGAGCTAGGGGAACTCATTAGCATAACTCATTAGCATATGCCACACCCCCTGACATCACCGGAAGTGTGTCATAAGGCCACACACCCCGCCCCCAACGGTCCCAGCCGACGACGCCGGCCTTGCAGCTCCACTGCCGAGCCCCACTGCAAGGCCGGCGGGAGTGCAAAGAAGCCCCGCGAAGGCCCCCCCTGGCCCCAGGCAGGCAGCGGTGGGGAGAGGCATGTTGGATGTGCGTAGGACCCTGGCATTTTACTTGTCTAGAACTCAGGACTTTAGAAAAACCAATAGGTTATTTGTTTTTATGCTAACCCCAACGTTTCTCTAAGTGGGTTTCATCAACGATTGTCTTATGTTATCAACTTGCAGACAAACCCCTACCATCCGCTCCTAAGGCTCACTCGGCTAGAGCTGTAGCTACCTCAGCTGCCTTCATGGCAGGAGTCTCGTTATAGGATATTTGCGCTGCAGCTACGTAGTCTTCTCCATCAACTTTTGCAGCACACTATGCCTTAGATGTAAGGGCAAGAAAGGATGCATGTTTTGGACAAGCAGTCCTTAAGTCAATTTTCCTCTAAATAGACTGATTAATAGAGGTAAAATAACATCTAAATCAACAGTGGGGTAGGGCAATCCAGTTAAGAATGCCTTTTTCTCTGTTATGCAACTAAGAAAGATGTGCAGGAGTATGGGTGTTTCACGTTGTCGTTTTGTTTAATGTTGTAAGGTTGTGCAATAAATTGCTGCAGAGTTATAATACAGCCTGTAGTCGTTTTCTATTATGATTGCAGACCAATGGGAGTAACACATGCCAGCACCCACTGTCCGGGGTACAGTTCAGCTTACGAGTCACCCAGTGTGTGGCCTGCACAGAGACCACAAAGAAGATAAACAGGTTGCTTACCTGTAACTGATGATCTTCGAGTGGTCATCTCTGCAGTCACACACACACACCCAGCCATCCCTACTGCTGACATTACCTATTATTTAATGCAGGGACATGTGGAGGTGTCGGCAGTGAGGGGAAGGAACTGAGGTGGGGGCAGAGTTTCACACAGTTCTGGACATGCTCAGTAGATACAGGCTCCTTGAGACTGTAACAGACTCCTAAATTTAAAGCTATTGTAGGCTTCCCGACGAAGGTTTGACGAGGACGTAAAACCCAGTCTGTGGCCTGCACAGATGACCACTTGAAGATAATCAATTACAGGTAAGCAACCTGTTTTTCCAGGCCAAACCGGTACTGTGTCAGATCTAAGGTTCAGGCGGGAAATCCCCAATTATAGACAGTTCAAACCAGGCCCCTCCTTTGGGTCCCATCCAATCATACCCCACAATCGTCCCACCTAGCTTTCACGCGCCCTACACCCCCACCTGATAATATACCGTTATTTTCTCTAAGACAGTGAATCAAGCACAGTCATCTCCAAGGTCATCCCTGCGCAGGGAGGTATCTTCAGAACAGTTACATCGCCACTACAACAGAGCAGTTCACATACCTGCACACTCACGCCCCTCCCTCAGGGATTTCCCTCCCTCTGCAAGTCCCAAGTCCCAGAGCATGGCAAACGAGAGCATAGAGAGAAACATTCAATTTGATATTAAAACCAAAACCAAAACAATAAAGTCTTCATATGGTGTCTAAAGAGATACAATGAGGGAGCCAACCAGACCTCCCAGGGCTATGTGCAGCAGTCAAGAAAGCTCCACCCATGTATCTTCCTTCATAATTCATTTCATGCTCTAACAGGAACCGTATCAGCCAGCCTTGGACTATTCAGTCTCCCTCAGCCTAAACTACTTTGCAGGATGTGGAGAGAGGCATGTATAGCGTCTAAATCTTAGATAAAAAGTGGGATGAAAATGAAATAGATAATACACAAACAGGTGAAGAACGTTAGGAGTAAGCATAACTGTTGGATCCCCAAGCATCGAGAATAAATCCACGTTTTCAAGAAAAGCAAAATTTATTTCAAAGCGTTGAAGACATACTCAAACACGTTCTTTGTTAGAACTGGGGATACACAGTTAGGTCAAGCATAATAAAGGAACTTCAAACAGATACAGATCCAATGAATAGCTTTCCCGCTGGCGGGCTAATGAAACGGTTGCGCGCCCAGTCCATGGGAACCAGGCAGAACATCAGACAAAACACAGGTGCAGTACTCATGAGAAAAGCAATAGGCAAGCATTACAGCATCTTCTCCCCCACACAACCTCCAGCAGTTATCTTTTGCATTCCAACGCAGGAGCAGGATGATAGAAACCAAGCCGGGTGCAACAGGGAAAGGATATGTACACAGAGGTCACAGAAAACAGAATGGCAGCTTGCTGACAATAACCAATGTCTTTTATTACAAACCATTGTAGGTGTAAACTTAGAGGGTTTTTTATTTGCACAAAACTTATACTAGGTGTACAGACAGTACCTATTTTGTGTTGTGCTTGTAGCAGTGAAGCCTTTGACACAGACTGCACTGAAATGAACATTCCAAGTTGCCAAGGAACCAGGCTGTTAGAATACTTGGCAAACAGATAGGGAACTAAGACAAGATGGAGCGCTGGAGAAACCTCCTAGGGTTTATTGGGAGTTCTACTGAATGTGACAAAAGTGGGTTGGCCAAAGGAATTGAGAAATAGACTGTGGGCTGAAAAGTGGACCCGAGGAAACCGTAAGTGGTAGAGAGATGGAAGGTGAACAAAGAAGCAGTTAAGGGAAGATGGCAACTGGTAGGGACTCATGGCGTTAACCTCCAAAGTGCTCTCTTCAGCAGTTTGGTAATATTTTTCTCTTGCTTTTGGCTTGACATAGCTTGTCTGTGTCAAACGCCTGAATTGCTTTGAACTTTATCTCATATGCCTTAGCGTTCTGATTAATAGGCTACTCCCCTCTGGCATCTACTCAAAGACTAATACAGAGAGGGAGTGTGAGACAGACTGCTTGTAGCAAGGCCAGCTGAATTTGTAAACTTTTGCTGCTTCATTATAACATAGACAATGGAAACATTTGAAATATCTAGATATTAGGAATAAGGTCCGTTGTGGAAATAAATACAATGAGCTCTAGAAAGATGCACTGAGAGAGTGCCAAGGCCTTGGGCACTAGCGTCAATGTGCTGTGGCGACCTCAGCAGGGTATAATGACAAGAGTCCACCATTTTCTCCAGAGGAACTGATCTCTGCTACCTGAAGAGCAGTTGTAATTTTGAGTGATCTCCAGCCCTCACCTGGAGATTGGCAACAATTGTTACCCAGGACGAAATGGAGCATGGAGTCTATGGCATTGTACCTGTCTGAGGTCCCACCCCTCCTCTAACCTCACCCTCTCCAGGCTCCACCCCTCAAATCTCCAGGAATTTCCCAACCTGGAGTTGGCAACCCTATCTCCTTCCCAGCTAAGCATTGATCTGCCATTATCTGCCCCTCTGATTTCAGCCTTGCATCTCCTCCCCCCTCCTTCCTGGAGATCAGTTGTAATTCTGAGTGATTTCCACCTCCCTCCTGAGATTGGGAACAGTGGTTCCCCAGAAGGGAATGGCTGGTCGGGAGGGTGGAGTCCATGACATTGTACCTGTCTGAGGTTCCGCCCTTCCTCAAACCTCACGACCTCCAGGTTCCATCCCTCAAATCTCCAGGAATTTCCCACCTGGAGTTGGCAATCCTATCTCCTTCCCAGCCCATCATCAACCGACTTTTATTTCCCCCTCTTCAACTTTCCATTTCCCTCCCACACGCACACACACCTGCAGCCTCTCCCATGCTCTGAAACCCTGACTGCCAGAGTCCACCGTTTTCTGTGCTCTGAAGCCCTAACTGCCACAGAGTCCACCATTTTCTCCAGGGGAACTGATCTCTGCCATCTGGAGAGCAATTGTAATTCTGAGTGATCACCAGCCCTCACCTGGAGATTGGCAATAATGGTTTCCCAGGAGAAAAAGTAGTATTTCTCTGCAATGGGGATCAAAGCAGCTTACATCATTCTCCTCGCCCCCTTTTGACTTGCACAACAACCCTATGAGGTAGGTTAAGCTGAAAGTTTGTGACTGGTCCAAAATCACCCACTCAGCTTCTACAGCAAGAACCTGGATCTAGCAGACACTGCTCTAAAGCACTGACTGTTACGGCTAGGGCAGCCAACCTCCAGGTGGAGCCTGAAGATCACCAGGTATTAGAACTGAACTCCAGACAACAGATCCCCCCCCCCAAAGAAAATAACTGCTTTGGAAGGTGGGCTGTATGGCATTCTATTCAGCTGAGGCCTTTCCCCTCCCCAAACTCTGGCTTCCATAGACGCTTCTAGAAAATCTCTAGGAATCTCCCTACCTGGAGCGGGCAACCCTAGACTCAGGACTGACCCCAATGAGTTTCTCACAAAGGCCTGCAAAGGGTTTCCTTCCTTTGTCTGAACCGAGCTTGGTTGCCTA
>NW_015175985.1:1451233-1481895 GCF_001447785.1 Gekko japonicus
CCCTACACACAACACTCTAGCTCTGGGGTTTGTGGGCTCAGGATAGGATCTCTCTGCTTCAGCCTCTCTCTCTCTTGCCCAAGAGAGCAGGGAAACTTCCATTCCTTCCCCAGTCCAGCTGACTGTGTAGTGGCTGAATTTCTGCTGCCTCCCAGGGTTCCCCCACATCTCTGGCTTGTGGCCTAGCTGGAGTCTATATTGATGCTGCCCCGCCCCAAGGTCCCTGTTTCCCCGCACTTTTTGGTGCAGCTGGGAAGTGTAGGCCAGCAGCTGAGGAAGGCCCCTCTCTGGAACTACAGCTCAATTAAGCCTTCTGGGGGAACATTTTAAACACAGAGATGGCAGCCATCTCACAGATACAGATAGCTACCATTTCGTTGCACCTACCAACAGCTACTGAGGGAAAAGGTTAGTCTCAGACAGGAGGCAACTATCTTCGTCAAGAGAGAAATCCGTCTGCCAGAAATTCTGAGAGGACCCAGGGGCTGAAGGAGTGGGCAGAGAAGAGTAGCAAACCCAGCACCCGGCCAATGGCACGCGAGTACTCGAGTGGCGGCTGATGGGCCAATGGCTGAGGGTGGGCATTTTACAGCCAATGGGAGCGCATGGAATGTTGCCAGACTAAATTGCAATCTCTCCCCTTATATAAAGCTCAGAATTACAACTGCTCTCCAGATGGCATTGATCCGTTCCCCTGGAGAAAATGGTGGACTCTGTGTCTTTATACCCTGCTGAGGTTGCCATGGCAATTTGATTCTGACTGCCCACGGCCTTGGCACTCTCCCAGAGCCTCTTTCTAGCACTCATTGTATTCATTTCCACAATGGGCCTTATTCCTAGTATCATTATAAAGACCTACTCTCTAAATTGCTGGCTGCAGCTAAAGCTATGATTGCAGCTAAATGGAAAGATCCCTCCCCTCCTACTCTACAACAATGGTATCAAAAGATCTGGGAATATTTTATATTAGAGAAAATTACTGACAATCTTAAAAAATCTAACTCTGAAACTTACCTTACTGATTTTGTCAAAATGTGGCACCCAGGATTTGAATTGTTGCCTTCACAAACCATAATACCCTCATCTATAGCCTTAGAGGAATTTTGTTACCTTTAAATATGTACTGCAGCTGCATAGACTTTGTATTGTATAACATCAAGGATATTGTCACTCAGCTGTAACACAATTGAAGGTATCAGCCATAATCTAAATATCATCTTGTAATATTTTGTAACTTCAAGTTGTTGGTTTTTCCCCTTCTTTTCTCGTATGCTAGGTTTTAATATATTTGAATTTATTTATTTTTTTAATCAGCTAAGGAAAAAGTAGGACTGGTTCAAAATCTCACATGTGACTTAAGAACAAGACAGGCTATGCACAAGTGCCAGAAAAGAATGAGATAAGGCTGGGGACAAGGAGCCAAGGACACATGGCGTTGCTATGTCTATCACAACTCTTTCTTGATGTTTGTCAGCATATGTAAGAACTTCATCAAGCCAATCCAGCTGGTCTTGACTGAACCCTCCATTGAACTGTACAAACTGATGTTCAGCAAGGCCTATAAGGAAAGAAAAACAATCAAGAATCTCACCAAGTAACACACGTATGGTCTGGTTTCAAATGTGTATCTTGGGGATAACAGCTTTTCCATTACAGGACTTCTAATTTAAAATAGATGTTTATATAAGGACTTCTCCAGCTTTCAACAGAAACAGCATAACAGTGTCTTTTCCTTAAAAAAGGATAAATGACCAGAAATCTGACATCAAGAATCACAAAACTGAGAAACGTGTAGGAGAACATTTCACCCTCCTAGGACACTCAGTGAGGGGCCTCAAAGTAGCTGTTTTATTGCAAAGGAATTTCAGAAACAGACCAAAACAGGAGACAGCTGAATTACAACTTATTACAACACTCAGGATAATGGAACCCCCAGAGCTTAACAGAGATATTGGGTTCTTATCTCACTACACATGCTAAGTCACTCAGTTCTTATTAATTCCCAGAATTAAACTTTGTTGTCTTAACTGGATGTTTACAATATATTCTTCTTGGGGCTACCTTGAAGAGTGTTTGGAAGTTGCTGCTAGTGCAGAATGCAGAGCCTAGACTGCATGCAGGGGCCACCTATTGGGAGCATATGTCCCCAATAGTACAGCAATTACACTGGTTACTGATCCACTCCCAAGACCAGGGTCAACAAAAAATATCATTACCACTTTATGCAGACGATATGGTTCTATTCTCTTTAATGAGAATTGATCTAAAGAGACTCTTCGCTTGGGAGACTATTGCAAGGAGAAGAGGCTATTAAATACTCCAAAACCAAGGTGGTGGTATTCCGTAAAAGACCCCAAAAAATGTATGGAATATCCAAGGTGTCCCAGTAGAACAATGTAAGATATACAAGTATTTGGGTCTAACATTTAGCGAAACATTGAATTGGAATGCCCATGTAGCCTCCATCAAATCAACACCAAATAAGTCATTGGGAGTAATTTTGAGATTTTATCTAACTAAAGGGGGCTTTTTAATAGATCCAGCTGTTAAGCTCTTTATCACCAAAGCTCTTTAAGCTCTTTATTACCAAAGTAGTCTCCTTGACACAGAGAGTACTCCATCTTTCCATGTTATACCTCTGAGGATGCCAGTCGCAGTTACTGGTGAAACATCAGGTTCTACAATGCCAAGACCATGGCCACACAACCCGGAAAATCTACAGCAACTAATGAACTCCGGCCATGAAAGCCTTCAACAACATAGTATCTCGTTAGTTGTACGGAATAGAACTTTGGGGTTGGAAGGAGCAAATACTGACCAGCCTGGAGACAGTGCAAAATCTCTTCCTGAGGTGGTTATTGGCACTGCCCAAGGGTTCTCCTGCGGCGCTAATGAGGGCAGAAACAGGTATTCCATCACTAAGGGCTCAAGCGCACCTAGCGATCCTGAAATCGATGCCAGAATTTCAAAATCTTCCAAATGAAACATTTAGCATAATTAGCTACTTAGATTTTATAATAACATCATTTCATGATACTCTGTACCTGATTACTTATCCAGATCTTTTGTAAATACCCGGAACTTGCGCCAATGGGAATTTAATGAGGATGCTCTTTTAGACAAAAGATTAATATTCCAGTTAAAATCTGCACCATGGTATCACAGGATTAAAAAAGATCACTTAAGAACCTCCTACTTGTCAGACATTGCAGTCCACAGTTAAAGAGCAGCATTTATCACTCTTCGCTTTCAATCCATGCCCACTGAAGTGCTGCTTGGAAGGTATACCAACAAACCACAGAAACAATGTGTGTGTGTGTGTGTGTGTGTGTATGAGGTACCGCAGTGGAAGATCTATTTCATTACATCATGGTCTGTCCTTTATACTCAGACCTAAGAAGCAGATTCCTATTCTGGAATTTTAAGCCAACTTTGCAACGTACCTGACAATGAAAAGTTGGTTTCCTCTTGTTGGACATGGATCCTCTGGTTACTCGCAAGGTAGCGCTTTTTGCGCTTGCAGCCAGAAAAGTTAGATCCAAGGTGGTTTCTAGTTAACATAGAGCTACAAAACTGGTAGCATAGCTTCTATGATTTTAAAACTTTGTTGTATTGTTGAAATGTTATACAGTTTATTTTGAGGGCTTTGTTTTTAGAACAGTACTTTTGAACCTTAAATTTATATTGTGCATATTTTATATTGTAACGGCCTTACTACTACTACTTACACTCCCAAGCCCAATTCAAGGTGTTGGTTTTGTACTTTAAAGCCCTACGTGGCTTGGGACTGGAGTATCTGAAGGACCATCTTCTCCCATACATGTTTGCCTGGGAATTAAGATCAAAGGGAGAGCCCTCCCCACTGTCCCACCAATTAAAGATGCTAATTTGGTAGGTACATGAAAGAGGGCCTTTTCCATGGCCCCCTCACAATTATGGAACAGCTCCCCTGGTAGGTGTGCCTGGCTCCCTTCAGGAGGCAGTTGAAGACAGTTTTATTTGGGTTTGAATTTAAATTGATTTAGCTTTTATCACTGGCAGTCCTAATTGGAGTTCTTAAACTATTAACTAATTAATAGTTGGTAACTTGCAATCTGTCTTTCCAAGAACATATGAAAAAGCCCTAAATAATACATGTTGCGACTGAACTGTGCGACTGAACAACAACAAATACATGGAATCTATAACTTCCTCTCAAGAAACCACATCCTTATGCCATATCATCTCAACTGTATTTGGAAGAGTTGTCATCACTTCATTGCTCATTAGTGCAAATAAGAATAAATGTTACCATCACATAACAAAACATACCTTAAAGGCTGAGTGCCTTCTAATTTAGCTTGGTTTGGTACCTTCTAATACATTTTAGTATATACATGTAGATGTGTTCAGTTGCATGAACAGTACATCCCTCTGACTAGCATGAGGACAGATATTACCTATAATAGAAAGCTGCATTAGTCATGCTCAGAACCATACCAACTGGACTATTCAAATTCTCATTTGGATTATTTTTTTCACAGGAGGAGTAGAGAATCCTGATATTTTTTGGTAGAGAGGTCCCTCCCCAGAATACCTAAATCATAAGTATAAAGAAGAATGAATTGAGCCCTGACCTGGATAGCTCAGGCAAGCCTGATCCTGTCAGTTCTTAGAAGCTCGGCAGGACTGACCCCAGCAAGTAACTGGTAGGGAGACCTCCAAGGAATACCAGGGCTTGGGACACAGAAGCAGACTATCAAAACATCCAAGCCCCCAGTAGGGGTCGCCAGACGTCACAAGGACTTCTAGGCTCGCAAGCACATACATACACAAACACACACACAAATATCCCCCAACAAATACCCCCTCAAAAGAAGAAGAATCAATCGAAATGTAGCCTTCTGTAAGCATTGTAAGTACCTGATCACTTACTAGAGTTTTATTATTTGTTTTAAGATTGTATATAATTTGTTACCTATATGTTTAATCTCGTTGTAAGCCGCCCTGAGCCTGCTCCCGGCATGGAGGGTGGGGTATAAATTGAATAAAGTTATTAACCAACTCTCGTGTCTCCACAGTTTTCTGCACTGCATCCAGAAGCATTTTTCCCCCTTGCCCTCTTCTTCTATTGCTTTCTCAACTCCTTCTAGCATGAGCTGTGCCATGTTGAATCCCACAATATCCATCACCTCTACTTCCATTGTCTCATGTTTTAAGAGGTTAATTATGTTTCTATACTTTGTGGAAGATTTCACCATATCGCTTTTACTCTTAGAAAAACGGAAAAACACAAACTGCATTCACGAAAATCAAAGATATACTAACTTCACTGACCAATTTTTTTAAAAACTGACAAATTACTGACCAAGGTGAAAAAACTGACTTTTACTAATTTTACTGACCATTTCCCACCCCTGTTGGTCTTAAAGGTGCCACTGGACTCAAACTTTGTTCTTTGTATTTGGGAGGGGAGGGGATTCACCGTTACTATGGGAACGGCGACTCACCCGTTTTAAGGAGACCGCACCATACGAGAAGCCTTTTCCCGCCAATCAGCCAACTTCCCTCCTAGTCCGTTCCTTCCCTCATTCCCTTCTCTTGGGTTTCCTGCAGATCGTCATAAAGACAGAAAAAGCGTGTTACACACGGTCCGAACTTCCGGGGAAAATACAAGGCAGCCAGTATTGACAATTACTCTCCATAGCTGCAAAACTGCGGTGACGCTCTATCCTTTGGTGTGTCTGTGATAAAACCCCTAAATACTTTGCCGGAAAAGTATCGACCGGAAGTATCGACGTATACCGCTGGTATCTCTATGTGGAGAGAGAGAGATGGAAAGGAGACGTTCTTGAAAAGGAAGTGAGGTAAGCGTAGCGGAAGTAAAGTCGAGACTGTCCTAGCATGCAAGGGCTGTTTCACAGATCCGCAAGAAAGGATGGCCGGCTCAGTCAAGCCCCTCTTACGGCTGTTGGCGGGGCGGGTGTTGCGAGCCTCGCCATGTGGTGCTTGCTGTTGTCACCCAGCCCGCCGCTTGGCTACGGAGCCCCTGGGCAATAAGCCGCGGGACGGCCCCAGCAAACCTGGGGTGAGCAAGTTCTGGGCGTTGCTCGAGGGAGGAGAGGAGGTGGATAGTGCCTTTTCCAGGGCAGAAAGGGTCGTTCATTATGACTTGGGGCGGAAAAGTGATACCTGCACGAAATCGGCACCATTAAAACCGGCTTTATAAACTGATGCTAGGGGTATCGGAAGGTGGATTGTAATCCAGGAGGAACTGCTGCGCCCTTAATCCTCTCTTGCCTTTTGTTAGTATGATAGAAGTTGAAAGATTTCTTGTTTGGATAGCCGGACACGCGATCCTCGTGGTGATAGGGTAGTCGGCTAGGGTTTATCAATCGTGTCCGTGGACCCGGTAGAAATGTGTTATGATCTATGGACCTTTCCCAAGCCAGCATGCATGGAGCGCGTCTTGAGCCCTAGCAGATGTAATAAATTCTGTTTTCGTTCCGAAATAACTCACGGACAATATTGTGGTAATGGCAGCCCAGACAGAGGCCTGATGGACCCTGTTAAAGTGTACCTGTTTATCTCTCTCACTTTAATTTTTATTTAATTTAAAATATTTGTTAGCTCCCTTTTTTCCTTACAGAGCTCAAGGAGGCTTGCAGCATAGCTAAAGTACATTAAACCCCCCAAAATTTAAAATCACAGTTCAGGACTGCTAGTAAACTTAACCAGATGTGATTCTAAATAAAACCATCTTCAACTGCCTCCTAAGGATTGAAAGTGAGGGGGTCAGGTGCACCTCTCTGAGGAAGTTGTTCTATAATTGGGTTGCCCTCTCTGGTGTACAGTGTTTGGGCCCCAAATGTGGGGATGGGATGAATAAAAGGCAGAGGAGAACTGGGCATTTACATTGGGCTGGAGAAGACTTTAGAGTGTTAATGAGTCTGTGAAAGCAATTGGTTGGACAACAATTTTGTGAATAAACAGCTAAGAAAAATGTTTATTTACAGAAGTACTTCCTCTTTCTTTTTCCCAGTAGCCTGTGACTTGGAAATCTCTGGTGATTACTTGTGCTTTTGGTGGAGGACTGTTAACAGTAATGAAATATTTCAAGAAAGAAAAAGAAGACAGTATGTATGCCACAATTTTTTTTAACTAGTCTCTTTGCTGTATTAGTGTGGGCATGTTGTTTTCCTTCTTAAATGTGGGGCAATCTGCACAAGTGGCTGTAAATAGTATAGTTCTTTAGATTTTAATCCTAAGTGTTTGTTACCGCAATGCAACCTCACACTTTTCTTAGATTTTAAGAACATAAGCTATTTATTTTCATGAAATCTTAATATTTTTATTTATAATATATATTATTCCTTTAATATGTCTGTTCAAGGTTGGTGTGTTAAACTTATTCAGAAAACTGTTTGAATGAGAGTATATCTGTATATTTAGATTTTCTTATTTGAAATAATGAATTTAAGACTAGTTGCAATTTTGGAATTTGCAACCTATCTTAGTAACTATCTCTGTTTTTGATAGCCTAGCATTTTAAATTGCCACCTGAACTTGTACATAATAACATAAGAGAAGCCAATGTTCAATCAGGCCAATGGCCCATTCAGTCCAACACTCTGTCACACAGTGGCCAAAAATACCAGGTGCCATCAGGAGGTCCACCAGTGGGGCCAGGCCACTAGAAGCCCTCCCGTTGCACACCCCCCCCCCCAGCACCAAGAATACAGAGCATCACCTGCCCCAGACTGAGAGTTCCTATCTATACCTTGTGGCTAATAGCCACTGATGGACCTCTGCTCCATATGCTTATCTAATTCCCTCTTGAAGCTGTCCTTGCTTGTAGCCGCCGCTACCTCCTGTGGCAGTGAATTCCATATGTAAATCACTCTTTGGGTGAAGAAGGGCTTCCTTTTATCTGTTCTAACCTAACTGCTAAGCAATTTCATTGAGTGCCCCCAGTTCTTGGATTGTGAGAAAGGGAGAAAAGTACTTCTTTCTCTACCTGCTCTGCCCCATGCATAATCTTGTAAACCTCGATCATGTCACCCCTCAGTCGTCATTTCTTCATGCTAAAGAGCCCAAAGTGCTTTAACCTTTATTCATAGGGAAAGTGTTCCAATCCTTTTTTCATTCTAGTTGCCCTTTTCTGCACTTTTTCCAGTGCTATAATATTCTTTTTGAGGTGTGGTGACCAGAACTGTACACAGTATTCCAAATGAGGTCACAGCATCAATTTATATAGTGGCATTATGATACTGTAGAAAATAAAAGGTATGCGATAGCAGTTCATTTTGAAATGTTCTTAAGCTACCATTTATAGTGAAGCTTCAGGCATATATCCATCCATTTTCTGTTTTCAGTGCTGGAGAAGGAGCGGACACGAGCTCTGGGAAAGCCATTGCTAGGAGGCCCTTTCACACTTATTGATCACAAGGGACAGCCCAAGACTGACCATGACTATCTAGGCCAGTGGGTGTTAATATACTTTGGTTTTACACACTGCCCTGACATCTGCCCAGAAGAGCTGGAAAAAATGATTCTAGCAGTGGATGAAATTGGTAAGTAAGCTGAACTGAAACCTCAGTTTTCCCTGTATTAGGTTTATGCCATAGAATCTTTTTATTTGATTTATGCAATGAGTATTTTTGAAAGTTCTGTAATCACCACATATTTTTTCTCTTGCGTGTGTCTGAATCTCGTTGCAAGGAATACATTAAGTTATCCGCAATGGAAAATGAGCAAATATTGTAAGTGGGTAGAGCACAATTTGTAAAAAGTTTGGTTGCTGGTTACATTTAGATGTAGGGACAGACTTGAGTGTGTGTATGTGTTTGAGATGGGCACAAACATGGCTTGTTTGTTGAGCTTGTGTACCCCTCCCTCTTAGTACTGTCCCGTGCGTAGAGCATGATTGAAATCTTCCTGGTTTCAGAAGCTCTGAATCAAACTCCTGCCAAATCCAAACAAAGACACTGGGCAATTTGGAGTTTGTTTCTTGCCCTCAAGCTGGGTTGCTAGGCTGGGTTATTAGTTTAGAATCTTGGTTTGTAGGGAAAAATAGGGAAAGCCATTTGTCCAGATGCCTGCATTCAGAATGCCACAACAAACTGGAGTTTGAAGGCTTTCAGTCATGTTCAATATGGAATGGGAGGAAGAAAGGTGGTAAAACATATTGAACAAACTATGTCCATTCCTAACAAAGCAAAGGTTTGTTGAGTTGTCATAGTAGGGATAGTGTGTGTGTGCATTTGTTTTCATGTTTTAAGAAGCATTGTGAAATGAAATCTGCGCACCAGCAGAAAGGGGGGGGAGTCTCGCTACCCCCCCCCCGGAACCTGGTTGAAAGGCTCCTAGCCATGGGACTTTTGAGAGGTAGCCTCTTTGCCAGCGCAATGCTGGGGAACCAAGGCGCTTCTCCGTCCTGACGGTCCTCCTGCTGTGTGTCCGTATGGAAGTAGTGACACTGACTGGGACAAGCGCTGGAAATCGAGCGGTTTAAACGGAGCTACAGCGAGGTCGCAAGACTGACTATGAACTGTGAGTCGGATTAGAGCGCAATTGACATTTTAAAAAGAAAGCTCCCACCCCAAGGACTAGGAAAGAAAGCGAGCGGGGGGGGGGCCTCCCATGCACACGAATTTAAATGCGAGACCCGAGGGGGGAGCGGAAGCAAAAACACTGAAATCTGTTGGGAGAGACTTACCAGGGCATGGATAAACGTATGAGCGTATATTCAGAGACTTTAGCAAATCTTCGGAAAGTAAACAATCCATAAAGATGGCGGGGAAGAGGACTGAGAAAGAAAAACTTTCAAAAGCGAAAGTAGTTGGGAGCCCTCGTCCAGAAGAAACCACTGAGTTGGCTAAAACGTTGGCAGAATCCCTGCTTCTCCTGCTGGACCAGATGACTAATCTCAAGGAACAGTTGTCAATGATGAACCAAAGCATCACTACTCAGCAGCTTCAATTGAATGAGACTCTTAAAATCACGGAGCAAACAGCTGAGAAAGTGAAAGAATTTGACTCCAGTACCCAAAAGAAAAGGGTGCAAAAACTGGAAAAGAAGCAAATTTCTACAGAAGAACAACTTTTACAGCTACAAATGGAGAAGGCAAACTTGGTTCTTCGATTCCAAGGGGTCCCAGAATTCAAAGGCGAGAATCTGAAGCAAGTGATGAGCAATGCATTAGCCCCAGTGACAGATTTGAAGGCGGAGTATCTTATGAGCGAGATGGATGTGGCCTAGAGGTCCTATTCCATATACATAAAGAAGAATAATCTGTCTGGGGAAATAGTAATGAGATTCTCGAAGAGGCATGTGAGGGACACCCTTGAAAATTGGGGACAGTACCATCAGGATCCTGAAAGACATCCCATTTGAAATAAGACAAAGGAGAAAGAAATATAAAGATTTAATTCTTTTTCTTCAAACAAATGCAATTAGCTACAGGTGGTTATATCCAGAGGGCGTAACCTTCAAACTTCAGGATAAAAAAGAAAAGATTGACTCTGTTTCCAAAGCATGGGACTTTTTGAGAATCCAGTGGGGTGAGCCAGAGGAAGTGGATAAAAAGGAGAAGGACAGCCAAGTCCAGTGGTGAGCTGGACTCGGGGTCTTCTGGAGAGGACTCTCTTTCTGAAAATGGGGCGGCTGCCCCTAAAAGTCCATATAAACTGAGGAAAAGACAAGAGAAGAAAAAATGAAGGCTGAAGGACTCCGAATTGTGCCTTTGAAAATATGGTTTTTAATAATGGGATGCTCTGGGGTTTCTCTCTAACAGTTAAATCTAAGTTTTAAAAGATATTTTAGCATGTCTGACTAAGTTCAAAAGATATTAGCGATTCAAGGAAAGATTTTGTACTGAAGCTGTTTTAATGATCTCCTTCTCTTGGGGTTTTAGTTAGTAGTGGTTATCTTTACTTTCTCCTTAATTGTAGTTCCCTTCCCTTCCCTTCCCTCCGGGGGCCAGAAAAAAAAGAAGCAGCATAATTTCCCCATAGCAAAAGTTGCTGGTGCACGCTTGTAATGCCTTCATTGTGCTGAGCCCTTTAAACAAATTCCTACTTAGCCAAATAATTTCAATCTTGCATCCAGATATTTTTAATTCTTTTTTTCATCTGTACTATTTCAATGAATTTCTGCTAATATAAGTAGTTTGCATTAATTATTCCAGTAGCTGATTTTGAGCTATCTTGTTGCAAGGATCTTACATGTAAAATTAGAATTCCTTTCCCTAGATTTAGCAGCCATTAGCTATTCATCCAGTTTCTCACCCCCCCAAAAAAAAGAATGTGAGAATGAGAGTCAGTTGCCTCTTGACACTATAAAGAGAAAAGTTGCCACATCTCTCACACAGTTTGCCAATCTACTTGATAGCCGATAGCATAGTGTCTGCTTCTCAGAAAGCTTTGTTAGCTGTTTTATACAAGGAGTAATGTATTGGTTTTGTGCAATGTTGTTTTGGAGACATATTAAAACAATATGACCTAGAAAGTCTACTTGATCCGGGCAATAAGGGCATTTGCATTCCTCTGCACAAATTCTATTATATCTCCCTTGCACCTCATCTGAGTCTTACAGTGTTACACCTAGTTTGTCTAAACTTATGAATTTCTAACCAGCAGAAATAGTCTGGCAAGGAAAAATTACCACTAAAGGGTATCTTTAGGGAAGGGAGTGGAGAACATTTGCAATTTGCATCCTTGAGCACCAAGGACCAATCTTCATTTAAGGTCTTATTTTGGAACTTTTTACAACTTACTTTCCAAGTACTATTCCTTGCAGCCTTCAGTCACTATTGGGAGAGTCTTTTATCTACATTCCCTTTCCAGTTGGACATAGAGGTATCTGACGTTAACAACTGAAACAAAACAGGAGCTATTGATGGCTCGAAGAGGGAAAATCAAAATTTAATGACAGATTGCTAAATAAGAGTGGATACATTTGGAAGCCCCAGCTCTAATCACAAGGTGAAGGAGGAGATAGCATCACATATACCCAACAGGTTTCTAAAGAATTTGACTTGGAAGAAAATCAAGACATTCTATATGACCAGTACACCTTTCTGGAGTAGTATATCTGATGCCCGAATTATTAATTGCTCAACACAGGATTATAAGTGCTGGTACAAATTACCCTCCTTCACAGTAAAATATTTTTTAAAGAAAATAAACAAGGAGGGTTAACCTGCATTAACATATGGATAAAAGAGAAATGTTGTGAAAACATAACCCCGAGATACTTGAAATTTCTCACTATCTCTTTGTGTGTGTGTGCATGCACACATGTGAGTGTGTGTGTGCACCTGGAAATCACGGCGACCTCTGGTGACTGACCCCTGCTGGGGGCCTGGAGGATATTCAGAAAGGTGGCTGAATAAAGCCTACCCCTGCCTTCCACCTCTGGTATTTCAAGGAGGTCTACTATCCAAGTACTTGCCACAGTCAACCATGTTTAGCTTCCAAGATCCAACGAGATTGGCCTTGCCTGGGCTATCCAGGTCAGGGCATCAAATTTCTTACTATCTCAAGAACATTCCCACCTAGGAGGGTTTGTCTGCAAAGATGGTGGCGAGATAGCACCACCGTTTAGTTGCCCTGCAGCTTTATGTACATTCTCAAAAAAGAATTTTAATTGGCCTCAACCAAAATATTTGGACTTTTAGTTGACTTGGAACAGTTTGAGCTTATTTTTATATTCAATTATCAGCCGAAAGCCTAGTCTCTGATAACACAGCAGTTGCAACCTTGGAAGCCTCAAGAGCAATTTAATTAATCAGTTTTTCAGAGTTTTCCAGTAACAATAGAAAAGAAAAAGAGACACAATCTGATTTCTACTCTCCTTTGAAAGCAACTAAACAACCACATCTGGAAGATTTTCAGTCCAAAGTAACAACAGGTAAATCATCTTCTTTCTTATCTCCAAACCCACCCAACGTGTTGAGTGTGGAGGAGGGGAACACAGAGGAGGAGTCACTATTACAGCCAGATTCAGACTTTCTCCCCTCGAACGGGACTGACAAAGATAAATATTCCAGCATAGTAGAAATGACAGAAACATCATCTTATCCAGATAGCAATTCCCTATAAAGCACATCTGTTATTGGAGGCAAAAGAACTTGAAATGCATCTACAATTACAAAAAGACTCTTTAACGAAATTCATTGGGGAACATTGTTTACTAGCAGGAAACGCTAATAGCTATTTTTCAAAAACTAAATGACATCCTTAATATGCTTGATATATTTGGCAACATGATCAAGGTCTTCAATGAAAAAACAAGCTATTATTCCCACAAGTGAAACTCCCAGAATTCCCAAGCCTCGCTCTCAGCCCACCAACTCAACTGCCAACTTAAAAGGCCATTCATTATTATTTTGCCAGCAAGGAATACATACGACACAAGAGAAACCAAATGTAAATCCCTCTCTTCACCTCCAAACAAACCAGGTGGTATTGCGTATCTCCTACAATCACATAAATTGTGGCCGATGGGGAAATAAATGTGACAGTCTTTATTCCCTGAGTCAGCTTTTAAGAACTTAGATACAACACATCGATCTTACAAATGTTGAAAGACTACCTAACAACTTTCATGGGCATAGATTGCACTTAAAATTCACCTGCCCAACACTTCCCATGATGCTGTTGAGAATGCAAAGATGCCTTGCCTCTTATGGAATTACAGCTTGCGGAGTTTTTACAGATGGAAGAATTTGTCCTCTAATGTTAAAAAGCTCCTCAAAACCACCCATTCTTCTGAGTTGGTGATCTCTCCAGGCAGATCTGGTAGAGCCTCAGATGCACAGAGAATGCTAAGGGCCATAGCACAAGGAAGAGGAAGAATTGGGCATGGAAGAGGAGGAGATGAGGGAGCGACCTGACAGAAGTTTGGTGGCCCCTGGAATATCCTCAGTGGCGGACAAACAGTAAGAGAACAATCTGGAGGTAAAGGGGTTGACACAGTTCCTGGAAGAGATACCTATGGTTCTCGAGCAACAGCATAGTCCTGAAAGTCTGGAAAGTCCTGCAAGCCCTGATACAAGGAAGAGAAAACTGAAGGCTGAGAGATGCAGGGAGGCTATGAAGAATATTCTAGCAGGAAGAATGGATTAGGAAACATAAAATCCAGCATACTCTTTCTGAGGATGAATGACAAGAATAGGAATCGGAACATATTAAGAACTGTGAAGTGGTTTTGGGAAGGTGAGCCCTCTGCCTATGGCCTTTCCCCCTTAGTCTGTATATGAATTGGAGATGATGAGCCAATTGCTCTGTCCTCTTCCTCCCCCCCCCTTTAGTTTGTATGTGAATTTGGAGTTTTTTTCTTTTCTCTGGTTGGCAGGTCCCAGGGAAGGAGGGTGTAGAAGAGGCCTTTCTCCTGTGGTATGGAGTAGATTCCAAAATATTTTGTGGGGGCAATTTTCTGATCAAACCTGAGATGTAAGGTTGAACTTCTCTGCCCTGATTTCCTGTTGATACTTTCCTTGATTGTATACATCTCTGTTTTTATGAATTTTACTGTAAAAATTTACTCCACATCCCAGGATATTTCAAGTTTTTCTATTTTTCCTTTTTTTCCCCTGGAGTGATATGTATATGAATTTGAGATGGTGAGCCAATTTTCTGAACAAACCTGAGATGTAATGTTGACCTTCCCTGCCCTGATTTCCTTTTGATATTTCTCTTGATTGTATACGTCTCTATTTTTATTTATTTTACTGTTAAAGTTCACTCCACACCCCAGATTTTTTTTTCATTTCCTTTCTTTTCCTTTTGGAGTGATATTTATGTAGAATGTATTAAATAAACTTGTATTTTTAAAAAATCCCTCACAAAATATTCTTAGTATCTCAGTTGAGTTTCCCAGTAAGGGTAAAGAATGTGACCTTTTCAGTTTGTATTCAGAGAAGATTAGTACCTTTGTTTTATCAAAGTTTATTTCTAAATATCCTTTAATGCATAAATTATAAAACTCATTCAGTATTTTCACTAAACCTGAGTGTTTACGGGCAAATAAAACTAGATTGTCTGCATATGCTACATAAGATACAGGGTGACCACTTAGCTGAGGAGAACAGAATCTACAGCCCTGACTTGGAAAAAAAAATCACATATGAATTAAATAATTGTGGGCCCAAGATACAGTCCTGCCTAACACCTCTTCTTACCCTGATTGGGTTCGAGAGGGTGGAGCTACCTGGTATATGAATCTGAAGAATATTTTCAGAATATAGATTCCTAAAAAGTGCCAGCAATCTACCAGGTATACCCATGTTTAAAGTAAAGTACACCACCTGCACCTTTTATATGGTTATTTACTAGAGAAGATAACATGAAATTATGCAAGCAAAATTGTTTTTTCTTACATCCATATTGGGCGCTGCTTAAGATATTTGAGGCCTCCATCGATACTTTCAGCCTGTTGGCTAAATGAGTAGCATAAAGTTTGCCTATAACAGAGAGTAAATATACAAAAAGAGACTTCAGCAAAGTGAAACACATATGTAGTCAGCAATAAATCTATATATAAAATCCACCATAGGAAATATATAAGTCTACAGAATGCATCAAGTCCAAAGGAGATATCCAACACTTTTCCTAGGTAGTATACAGTGTTTCAGACTTCTGGTCCTTCCTCAGGAACAAAGAGCCACAATAGAAAGTCTCATTTCAATTTCTTTACAAGACAATATTGTTCAGTTTCCTTATGGGCCAGGTCTCCTAAGCTTGAAAGTGCACCTCTCAAGGTTGCTACTATGTAGAACAGAAAGGAGGCATTTTTGGTCCTGTTCTACATAGTAACAACCTTGAGAGATGCACTAAGGAAGTTCTTCAGGGTGGTGAAAACCAGTGAGGATTGTGAGGCACTCCAAAGGGAACTGCCCCAATGTGGCCAAGTGCAAGGTGATGCACATTGGAGCCAAAAATCCTAAATATTAATACACATTGATGGGGTCTGAACTGGCAGAGACTGATCAAGAGAGAGATCTTGGAGCTGTAGTAGATAACTCACTGAAAATGTCGAGACAGTGTGTGACTGCAATAAAAAAGGCTAATGCTATGCTGGGGATTATTAGGAAGGGTATTGAAAACAGATCAGCCAATATTAGGTTAAAGCGCTTAGGGCTCTTTAGGTTGGAGAAACGATGACTGAGGGGTGACATGATTGTGGTTTATAAGATTATGCATGGAATAGAGCAGGTAGAGAAAGGTACTTTTCTCCCTTTCTCACAATACAAGAACTCATGGGCACTCAATGAAATTGCTGAGCGGTCAGGTTAGAACAGATAAAAGGAAGTACTTCTTCACCAAAAGAGTGATTAACACATTGAATTCACTGCCACAGGAAGTGGTGGTGGCTACAAGCATGGACGGCTTCAAAAGGAAATTAGATAAGCATATGGAGCAGAGGTCCTTCAGAGGCTATTAGCCACAAGGTATAGATAGGCACTCAGGGACAAGTGATGCTCTGTCTTCTTGGTGCTTGGGGGGGGGTCAACAGTGGGAGGGCTTCTAATGTCCTGGCCTCACTGGTGGACCTCCTGATGGCACCTGGTATTTTTGGCCACTGTGTGATACAGAGTGTTGGACTGGATGGGCCTTTGGCCTGATCCAACATTGGCGTCTCTTATGTTCTTATGTTCTTATCAGATTAAGAAACAGGAAGAAAAGATGAAACAGGATCCTTCAACTGAACAGAAAAAAATTAAAGTTACACTTCTGCAACATCAAATGAACTGTCTATTAACACAGGAAATAGCAACAAAAATAATGTATGTCAAACAAAATTATTTTGAAAATGCCAATAAACCAACCAGATGGTTAGCATAGAAATTACGTAAAGAAAAGGGGGGAAAGGTATATAAAAACACTTAAAAACGATATGGAAGAAGAAATAAATAAATTGGAAGACTTGAAAAATCTAGTTGAATCATATGAAAATGTGTATAAGAAAAGAGAAGCATCACAGGAACAAATTAGAAAATATTTTGAAGCTCACAAAATTAAAATATTTTCAGAAGATCAAAGGAAAATATTAAACGACCCAGTATCGTTCGCTGAAGTGACAGAAGCATTTTTTGGGGGGGAGGCAAAACACCTGGACTGGATGGACTTCCTGCGGAATTGATCGGCCCATTAAAAGCTGTTATACAAAATATAACAACCAAAGAGGAAACTCCAGATTCTTGGAATGAAGCTCTGATAACACATATACAAGCAAAACTCAAATGAAAAATAAATTAAAAATGATAGACCAATCTCCCTGTTAAATGTGGATTATAAAATGTATGCTTCTATTTTAGCTACAAGAATGAAAAGAGTTCTTTTTCAAATGATACATAAAGATCAAACAGGCTTTCTTCCCAAAAGACAACTTAGAAACAATGTGAGAATGATATTGAATGTTTTAGAGTATTACGAAGCTCACCCTGAAAAACAAATGGCTTTAATTTTTTTAGATGCAAAAAAAGCCTTTGACAACATCAGTTGGAATTTCACGTTTGAAATTCTCAAGCTGGTATGGAATTTTATAAAATGATCAAAGCAATTTACACTAAACAACTTGCCAAGATTCTTATCAACTGAGATCTATCACAAAGCATAGAGACACACAAAGGAACCAGACAAGGATGTCCCCTTTCACCTTTATTGTTTATTTTTGCTCTTGAAGTTTTAAATGATGTGATTAGAGTGGATGTGCAAATTAAAGGTCTTGGACTAAGAGGAGAAGAATATAAACTCCAAGCATTTGCAGATGACCTAGTATTTATTTTAGATAATCCATCAAGCTGTATAAAACAATTGATAAACTCTTTGCAAGACTATGGAGAGGTGGCAGGACTTAAAATTAATTGTAAAAAAAAATGCTTACAAAAATGACAATCTCAAGCCCAACAACTGCAAGAAATAGCAGGTTTAGAAATTCAAAAGGTCATCAAATATTTAGGAATAAACATAACAAATAGATGCAGTTCTTTGATGGAAAATAACTATATGAAACTGATGAAAGAAATTAAGAAAGATTTGGAAAAATGGGAAAGTCTTCAAATATCTTTAATGGGAAGAATTGCTACTATCAAAATGAATATATTACCAAGACTGATCTTCCTATTTCAAACAATACCTATCCTTCAAAATAAAAAATATTTTAAAGAACTTGATAAAATGATGTTACAATTTATTTGGCAAGGTAAAAAAAACCCAAGAATTAAGCTGGCAAGATGCCAGAGAGAGCAGGCTTCGCATTACCTGACTGGTTGCTTTATTATAGAGCAGCGGCTCTGACATGGATAAAAGACTGGATTACTCTAGCAAATACAAGACTCTTGAAAATAGAAGGGCATGATCTTATGTTAGGTTGGCATGCCTTTCTGTGGTACGGGAGGGCAACTATTCACAAATATTTCAAACAACATTTTATTAGAGCCTCTTTATTGAAGGTATGGGAAGAAGCTAAAAACTATTTGTACACCAAGATCCCCAAATGGGTTGCTCCGTTAGAAGCTATTACAAATCCTAATTTATTTCAAGAAGAAACAATCTTAAGATATGAAGACTTATTAGACAGCAGAAATGAATTGAAACCATAGAAACTTTAATATGGTGGCAAAAAGCTCAAATTCAATCAAGATATAATAAAGACAAGCCGACAGGTTTTTATGACAAAATATTAGAGATAGATAAGATATTGATGTACGCTGATGAGAAACTTATTAAGAAATGTTATACATTGCTTTTAAAAAATAAGACCCAAGATGAAGTGGTTAAAGATGTTATGATAAAGTGGGCACAAATCTATGTCATACTATTGAGTTAGACCAGTGGTCACAGATGTGGGGAATAATGTAAAAATCACTAAAGCAATTTCATATAAGGAAAATGTGTATACAATGTTTTATAGATGGTATATTACGCTTGATAAACTGGCCAAATTTGATTTTAAATGTTCAAATCTATGTTGGAAGTGTCAAAATAATCTGGGATCCTTTTATCATATCTGGTGGTTATGTGATAAAGCAAAAAAAAATTACAAAAATTTTACAAAAACGTTAAAATACTTGGTTCCCTTTGTCCCAGAAATATTTCTGTTGAACATTTTACCTGAAAATTGTAAAAGAAATGACTCTTATATTTCATTTGACTACAACTGCTAGAATACTTTATGCCAAATATTGGAGAAGAACAGAAACACCTTCGCAAAATTTTGGAAACTGTGGAAATGAACAAACTAACTTTAATTTTGAAAGGACATCTAAAAACTACATTTGAAAATACATGGTCAAGATTTTATAAGTGGTATGAAGGCTATACTAAGTAAAATATAGACATTTTAAATGTGTTAAGGACATACAATGGGCTTGAATGGGAAAGATTGAAGTTCAAAGAAGACGGGGACGGCAAAGGATGAGATGGTTAGACAGTGTCATAGATGCAACAAACATGAAGTTGAGCCAACTTCAGAGGACGGCAGAAGACAGGAGGGCCTGGCATGATCTGGTCCATGGGGTCACAAAGCAGACTCGACTGTGCGACTGAACAACAACAAGGACATACAAAGTTAAAATTTGATATATTTCAACTGGTATTCTTAACGATATAAGGTGAAATATACAAATACATGATAATTTAGGCATGGGTTTGTCAAAGAAGAAATTGAAAGAAAAGTTTCCCCCTTTTATGTTTGTGATATCTTTAAAAGAAAAAGAACTGTGGGGAAATTTTTTACCAAATTTCAAACCAACTTGGGGGGGGGGGGAATTCTCCAGCCTTGTTCCTGTTCATATATCATATGAAACCGTTGTTAAACTAATTGTGATTAATAAGCCAACTGCAAATCATTTCCCATCCTAGTTTGATGTATTTCCTAGCTATCCCTAGTTAGTGAAGTGGCCCTTTTATTTTGGTATTTACTTCATTTATAGTCCATCTATCTCATTGAGATTCATGTCTGGATCATTACACTAATCATGGTTAATTGTAATTAAGCCATGGTTTTTCAAGACTTATGAGCTGAGATTTACAGCTTGTACTTTTCCTCCAAATGAGATGTGGAAGCCCACTTCAAATTCTGGCTTTTAGTAGTACTTTGTAAGAGAGAGAACTCACCATTATCTATTAATTCAGGCATCAAAAGCAGCTAGGTTTGAGCTAAAAAAAGAACTGAAAAACTGAAAATAAAGGCCCAGCTCCAGTCTTCAAAACAGGGTTTGGAGGATCACCATAACTCGGAATGCTTAGAAAATCTCTTCTGTTTTGTCACAGTTCCCTCTGATGGTATTCCACAAGAGCACAAACTGACAGCTAGGGTTTGATCAAATGGGTTCCCACTAGCATATCTGTAGTTTTGAGTAAAGAGCTGAGAAGAGGGACTGATCAGCATGGATATTAATTATTATATTTTTTGTTTGATAGATAACATCTCATCTCTGCCAAACATCATTCCTCTCTTTATCAGCATTGATCCAGAAAGAGATACTAAAGAAGCCATTGCCAGATATGTTAAAGGTACTGAGTCTCCTTACCTGGTATTGTATATCTTGACTTTTTAATTCTGTTGCCTTGTGACTGTATGTGTAGACTAGATTTTGCAGCAATGGAAGAGCATCATTTGATTCCTCTAATGTAAGCTCCATTTTTTTAAATTGAAGAGTTTTCACCCAAGCTGGTTGGATTGACGGGTACCAAAGAACAGATTGATCTGGTATCTCGAGCATACCGTGTCTATTACAGCCCTGGGCCAAAAGATGAAGATAATGATTATATAGTAAGTGCATATAATTTTCACAGTTATATCACAAGTAGATAATGCTGGAGAAAGGAGGTTTTTTTAATTATTGGAACAGCCAAAGAGCAGACAAAATGATAGTTCTAACTAAGGTACTGAGGAGGGTGGGTTAAGATGAAGGTCAACAAAGCTAATAGGTAGTTGGGAAGGCACTAATGGAAAATAGTTTGGTTATTTAAAAAATGTCTTTGCTACCTTTCCAGAGACTCTGCTCAAGGTAGATTACAAAGAATGAGTATAACTTCTTCATGACAAGAGAACTTTCAATGTAGGACTGTAGAATTTCAGCAGCTGGTGGTATACTTAAGTTTGGAGGACTCCCATAATGAGTGTGCTGGACAGCACTTGCTAAGGTGTCTGTTTTCATTTGGGCCCAGAGAAGCTGTGTCTGTTCTCTAATTTTTCAGCCCATTCCTATTGCATTGTTTGCATATATTGTTTTCATTTGTGTAATCCGCTTTGGGTCTCAGCCAGAAAGGTGAACTGTAACTGAAGAAAATAAAATAAACTGCGTAGGTTGGCACAGGTGCCATTGAGGTAGGTATTGCTGCTCAAAATGAAGACTGAAGTGTTGCTTTGCATATTTACTTACCTTGAAAGGTTCATAATATTGTGGTGTGACGGGTAGAAAAGCTCTTTATCTCCAGCAGCCTTTCCTTGCCAATGTGTTCACTATGAGCTTTTTGTGAAGTGTTCTTTGTATTAATATTTGCAATTATTAGCACTTTAGCCAGGAGGGGGAGCCAGATAACAAATGACAGATGGTTTTCCCTGATTGTCCAATCTACTGTTTACTATTTCATTTTCTGGTGATTAGATTTTACCTCTTTTAAAATGAAATAATCCAAAACTTGTAAGCTTTGTACTCACTGCATATCTAAAATGCAGTCAGTTCATCCCATTGACACCACAGTAATGAACAACTGACATGAAACAGAAATTCGTGTAATGCTGACTAAACAGTAACTCAAAAGATAGCCTCCTCCCTCTGCCTCAGTTATACAGTGGTGATCTTGTTCCTCTCCGAGCAACGCTAGTAGGAGCCTCTATACCTTACCTTATTTAACTTCCATCAAATTCTATGTACTATTGAGGATGGCAAAAAGAGGTCTTACATATTCCTGTTTCCAGAAGGATGATCTTCAAGAAACAGCCAGTGAACTAGTGTGAGGGATAGTATTCCCTCAAGGGTTTCCTAGTATAATTAGACAGGGAGGAGACTTGTTAAGCCAGCCTTTTGTTTGATAGGTATGACTAATGCTCAGAGATTAGTATAAGAATCTCTTGTTTTGTATATGTATTATGGTTCAGGATGGACCCTCCTGCACATCTGGGAATTTCTAGTTGACCATTTAAAGTCGGATGTCTTTTTAAAAGCTTGCTTTCCCCTCAACAGACAGGTATTCCAAAGAACAGCATTGAGGGGTTTCTTTCTTCTTCAGGGTTTGACTGCTTTGATGGTCCTGTGTTGCGGTATTATTTTTGCCCAGCTTTATGTCCTTGTGTTTTTCTGATGTGGAACGCATCATGTCTGAGATGTTCCTCTACTGTGTGTTAAGACCTTGAAGAAATCAAGAGCTGGAGTGGCATTCTGATCGGTGGTCTGAGGGGCTGACTTGCTACTGAGTATCCTCTCAATTTGTCTTGTGTATTCTTTTGCAGGTAGATCACACCATCATAATGTATCTTGTTGGGCCAGATGGGGGCTTTGTTGATTATTATGGCCAAAACAAGAAGCATTCTGAGATTGCAGCTTCAATTGCTGGGCACATGAGACAGTATAAACCGAGCTAAGGGACAGGAAGCTTCCGGCTACAAGGCAAGCAAGAGGAAGCAGAGTTCTGCAAGCAGTTTGTCTTAGCACTTTCCTTATGGCCTTGAACTTGCAACAAAAATTATGCCTACAGGAAAACGCTTTAACCTGGACTAAATAAAGAACCTACATGGAAGGAACAAACGTGGAAGAATGCTTTTCTTTGAATGTGCCTTAAATTTGTAATTGTTAAAGTTTAAGAGGGGCCGTAATGAAGAGTTTCCTCTTAAAAGACGACTGCTTCTAAATGTTGGTCACTGAAACCTTGGAATCTTTCCCCACCCTTGTAGTGTATGTTCTTGCCCACTTGAATAGACACATGTGGAGTAAGAAGCAAATCCCAACAGGGCTGAAGGCACTGTTCACAGGACCAGCCTTTTCTGGCACCTGAGCATCATTGGCGAGTACATAAGAACATAAAATAAGCCAATCTTGGATTAGGCCACTGGCCCATCCAGTCCAACACTCTATCACACAGGGGTCAAAAATACCAGGTGCCATCAGGAGGTCCATAAGTGGGGCCAGGACACTAGAAGCTCTCCCACTGTCCCCCCACCCCCAAACACCAAGAATACAGAGCATCACTTGCTCCAGAGTTCCTATCTGTACCTTGTGGCTAATAGCCACTGATGGATCTCTGCTCCATATGTTTGTCTAATTCCCTCTTGAAGCTGTCCATGCTTGTAGCTGCCACCACCTCCTGTGGCAGTGAATTCCATGTGTTAATCACTCTTTGGGTGAAGAAGTACCTCCTTTTATCTGTTCTAACTCAACTGCTCAGCGATTTCATTGAGTGCCCACAAGTTCTTGTATTGTGAGAAAGGGAGAAAAGTACTTCTTTCTCTACCCGCTCTATCCCATCCATAATCTTACAAACCTCAATCATGTCACCCCTCAGTCGTCGTTTCTCCAAGCTAAAGAGTCCCAAGTGTTTTAACCTTTCTTCATAGGGAAAGTGTTCCAACCCTTTTATCGTTCTGGTTGCCCTTTTCTGTACTTTTTCCAATGCTATAATATCCTTTTTGAGGTTTGGTGACCAGAACTGTACACAGTACTCCAAATGAGGTCGCACCGTTGATTTATACAGGGGCTTTATGATACTGGCTGATTTGTTTTCAGTTCCCTTCCTAATAATCCCCAGCATAGTGTTGGCCTTTTTTATTGCAGTCGCACACTGTCTCGACATTTTCAGTGAGTTATCTACTATAACTCCAAGATATCTCTCTTGGTCAGTCTCTGCCAGTTTGGACCCCATCAACGTGTATTTATAGTTAGGATTTTTGGCTCCAATGTGCATCACTTTGCACTTGGCCACATTGAACCCCATTTGCCATGTTGATGCCCACTCACCCATCCTCGACAAACCCCTTTGGGGTGCCTCACAATCCTGCATGTTTTTTACCACCCTGAACAACTTCGTGTCATCCACAAATTTAGCCACTTCACTGCTTACTCCCAACTACAAATCATTAATGAACAAGTTAAAAAGCATCAGACCAAGTACTGATCCCTGTGGTACCCCACTGCTTACCACCCTCCACTGAGAAAATTGCCCATTTATATACTCACTCTCTATTTCCTATTAATTAGCCAGTTTTTTATCCACAAAAGGTCCACATCAGTGGACAATTCTAATCCATTTCCTTGTAGAAAAGTAACAGCTACCCCTTCATCTCTTTGAGATTAGCCATCCCGAACCTGAGACTTTTCATCTCCTGTCGGCTTTTCCCCAATATTCAGTTTTAAAACTGCTCTGCCACCTTTTTTATTTTAAGCGCCAGCAGCTTGGTTCCTTCTCAGGACAAGTGGAGACCGTCTGTTTTGTACAGCTCCCTCTTGTTCCAAAAAGCATCCCAGTGCCTAACAAACTTGAACCCTTCCCCCTGCACCATCATCTCATCCACACATTGAGACTCCTGATCTGTGCCTGTCTCTCCAGCCCTGTGCGTGGAACAGATAGCACTTCTGAGAATGCTACCTTGGGAGGCCCTGGCCTTGAGTTTCCTGCCTAGCAGCCTAAATTTTTCCTCCAGGCCCCCACGACTGCATTTCCCCTACATCGTTGGTGCCAACATGTACCACAGCTACTGGCTCCTCCCCAGCACTATCTACCAGCCTATCTAGAACACGTGTAATGTCCGCTACCTTCACACCAGGCAGGCAAGTCATCATAGAGTCAGTACGCAGGTTCGCCACCCAGCTGTCTACCCGCCTAAGGATCGAATCACCAACTGCCAAGAGCCCCCCTCCCTCCCTGCCAAGGGATGGTTCCTTGGTGCGAAAGGATACCCATTCACCAGTTGAAGAAGAGGTTCCTTCTGAGGGCACATTCCCCTTATCCTCAGCATGGTACCCGGTTCCTCTTGACCCTCATGGTCCCTCACAGCGGTGGGGCTGCCATATTCAGAGTGGGACATATCTAACAAGGATGTATCTAAACACAAGGAAATGCGGAAAACCCTCACTCTGCCTTTGCCCAGCAGGACTATGTTTTCAGCATAACTTCCAAGGGAGCACTTCTTCACAGTCATAGGAGCTTTCTTGTTGTTGTTTTGAAATGGTGTTTCATATGGCAGTAGAGGGCTAAGTAGCATGATAAAGATTAATTGAATGTAAAGAATATTGATCATGTATATAGTGTGTTGTAAATTGCATTCAGTGTGCAGATGATGAAATAAAGTGAGAGAAAACTAGAACCTGTTCTGTCTTGAAATCTCACATTTAGTGAATGAGTGAATTTAGTTCTTAAAAGCATGACTAATCTGTCCCTAGTGCCTTCTGAGTTGACTGATATTCATTGACGGAGACAAGATCAGCATTCGCAGAGTCTGTGGATGGGTGCTCTAAATATATCAGACAAGCTTAATTTTTCAATGATGGACGATTGTACAGTACTGAGCTGCACTCAGTTTGCCACAAATTCACATGGACAGAAAAGTAAGCTTTTAGACTAGCTCCAAAGAGGTGGAAATGCTTGTGAGCCGGTTCCTTAGCTATAGGATGCAGAATGTACATCATCATGTTCATCGTGAACAAATGGTCACGTTGACAAAAATCTTGCACAGCATTTGAGTAATTGGAGGAACTCTCTGGGGAAACCGGTGGCAGGCTGCTGTGCACCTGCTTCCCTGAGTGCTTGGCCTGCATTCATTTCTTTGTTTTGAACAGCGTGTGTCTAAAAAGGGGTCATTCCTTTGGAATGTAGCAGGGTTTCATCAGGAAGAGACATCGTAATATAAGAAGATTCCCAGGGAACTGAAATATCTTCTCTGCTTCTGAGATGCCTGATAGATTAAAGAAGACTGCCTTTTTTTGACCAGGTGCCCACTAAGAATTTCCTTGAGTGCTTTTGTGACATTTGCAGAATTTAACCTTCATTCTCAGCTGTTAAGGGTTCTATGCAGAGGCAGCTCTTTCCCCTTCTTTACATTGCCAGTATGTTTCAGAAAGAGAAGACCATTTGATACCTCTGAAGGATTCAAGCTACTAAAGTAAATGAACCTGAATTCAGCTCTTGTGTTTCTAGGCGTGTGTGTGCATGAGCATGGTTGTCAATCCATTTTACAGTTCCTTGTTGGGGAAGAGAACTAAAGTCACATATTCAAAGTATATATAGTATTTAAAATTCTTTAACCCAAAAAATATGAAGTTTACTGGAAGATCTGAACGTTGCATGTCTCGGAGTTCCTTACTTTTCCAGACTGTTAACAGGGTTTGGATGTCTGACTGTATTCCCCCTGGGAATAAAGACTACCAAACTCCTCCAGGCAGTCCAAGAATGGGTCTAGATCTTCAAAATTCCTTACAGATTTTTATTCTGATAACACCAGAAAAAGGATTTTCCAGGGTCGGTTATTGGAATCTCACTGCAGCCTCACAACCCAATCACAATACATTTGGGAAGAAGAGAGGGATTGCAGTAAAAGAGGCCTTGTTTCCAGTTTGGGTTTTGTAAGTGACAAGTAAGTTTTGAATAACAACAAACCTCTCTTGTTGGTGCCTTTAGAAAAATGAACCCATATTGGAGCTAAGCCTTAAGCTAAAACCACCAAAGAAGGCATTTTCAGGAAATGCAGGCCATAAGAAAAGTGATAATGCAGCGTTATTCTTGTGAAAAGCAGACTGGAATGTTTCAATTAAATCCATTGCACTTTGTGATAATTTTTGTTTTATCCCATACACTTTAGCATGAGCACTTTTCATGGAAAGAATCCCTTGTCCTAGGCAGAGGTTATCAGAAAGACAGTTTTTTAAGCTCTTTTTCACAGGAACAAACTTTCCTGTTTTTTGTACAAGCTTAAGGCTTGCAGCTCTACCTGTAAGCCGAACCAGGACTTTGGTCATGAACTGAAATTTTTGCAAACTTCCAGAATTGTAAACTTCCAAAACTGAATCATATGACTGCTCTGATGCGTCCAGTCCCCTATCCGATTCCATGGAGCTCAGGACAATTCCCATTTAATCACTACATCTACTCTATGAGGTGGGCTAGGCTGAAGGCAAGTGACTGCCCCGTGTCACACACTGAGCATTATGGATGAGTGGGGATCTGTCTTCTAGGTCTTCATCTGATATTAAGTACTGCACCATACTAGCTCTTAATTTGTTGTTGTAGCATTTATAACTATAGTTACAAAGCACTTTAGTTTCATTCTCAATATCTAGAGTGCTTGAAACAATATACTGTTGAATCAGGGAGCCAGCCTTTTGTCGGTGAGAGCTACTTTCTGAGGTAAATGAACCTCAGAGCTACAGGGGAGAGGGGTGCAGGGGTCCCAACTGATGGGACCAGGATGCACCCTGACTCAAAGAGCTGATAGGGCATGCCCCTAGCCTTATCAGCTATTTTATGTTGAACTAGAAGAAAGACTCGTTGCGGAAATGAAGGCAATGAGCTCTAGGAAGAGGGCCCGGGTGAGTGCGATGTCCCGCTCACCCACTTTGGCGAGGGAGCAAGAGAAGCAATGGGGAGGCATCTAAATGGCTCCCCGCTTCCTCGTGGGCCCTTCCTGGCTTACCTACCTCAGCAGGTGGGGCGGGAGGGGGCTCTGGGAGCCTTTGGAGAGCCTGCTTCAGTGGGTGAGCAGGAGAAGCAACGGGGGGGCTTTTAAATGCCTCCTCGCTCCCTCGCGGGCCCTCCTGGCTCACCAGCCTCAGTGGGCGGGCCAGGAAGGGGTGGGAGGGGACTCTGGGAGCCTTCTGCTCGTCTGCTTTGGTGGGCAGGCAGGAGAAGCAATGGGGGGGGCTTTTAAATACTTCCTCCTCCCTCCCGGGCCCTTCCTGGCCCGCCCGCTGAGGCAGGCGAACCAGGAAGGGGCGGGAGGGGGCTCTGGGAGGGGGGGCTCCGCCTCAGGGAAAGGTGGTGCAGGGGCCTCCGGAGGCCTTTCCCCACCCATCCACCTCAGCGGGCGAGCAGGGAAAGGTCGTGCGGGGCCAGAGGCCTTTCCCTGCCCTTCCGCTTCGGCGGGCAAGCGGGGAACGGTCATGTGGGGGTCTCCGGAGGCCTTTCCCTCCCTGTTGGGGTGGGAGAGGCTGCAGCCACAGCGCCCTGGAGGGGAGTCCTGTCCCTGTGCTCACCATGCATACAGTCCCATCTGAGGACCAAAGCAGAGTGAGGCAGAGGTGCTGGCCATAGCTAATGTGGGTGGGACTCCTCAAGGCAGGCAGCCAACCCAGTCAGCGCCTTCTGAGTGGCAGTTCATGTGGCCAACTGATTTTAGCGAGCACAGAACGTTGCCAGATGAAATCACTTTTATATATAAGGAGAGATGTGCAA
This sequence comes from Gekko japonicus, assembly GCF_001447785.1. Classification (NCBI taxonomy): domain Eukaryota; kingdom Metazoa; phylum Chordata; class Lepidosauria; order Squamata; family Gekkonidae; genus Gekko; species Gekko japonicus. Next base: position 1,479,604 of record NW_015175985.1, read on the forward strand.
TACCCACACCTATCAGTGTTGAACAGCTCTTGGCCAGAGCACTAACAGCCATTTATGGGGAGCCGGTGGGTTACTGGAATCTCACAATTTACTGGTAACGACTGAATTGAAATATTAAAAACAAAATGGTACATAAAATAGCCAGTCTGCATAGCAGTTTAAAATTACAATTACTTCCAGAAAATAACTTATAAAAAGGTTTGTGTTGTTGCCAGTAGCAAATAAAGTTAGTGGACCTCAGTGTCCAAGGCCAGCGCCTAACATGTTTTACAAATTTCATTCAAGTCGGGCAAAAATGTGTTCTAAAAACCATTATTTCTACTGAAGCTGGAACAGCAAAAGGTGCCACAGTGGCTCTGACTAGGACCGTTCAGGATCTGAGTGAACTGAGATTGAATGTTAGTATTACTTTTAAGTTCAAATCAACAGTCCCAACTGCACTGAGTTGCGTAGCATGTAATTTTTATAAATATGTCTGTATGTGCCAGCGGACTTAGCGGTCTTACCTGATTTCTTATACCATGATGCTTCAACACCAAGAAGCCAAAATGATCAGAACATAAGGCATTTAAAATTTTTGCAGTGATCTTATTGGAGGAATTTGATCTATATTTTCTAACTATGCTCTTTTATCCAGAAAAGCCTGGCATTTTGAACCTCTTGGTAAAACAATAGGAAGATAAGGTGAAGGGAGGGGGGATAGTGTGGGTAAGACTGCTGCATACATGAAAAAAAGTCTGAAAATGTTGAAAGAAGGCACAGCCTCCTTGGAGTGCGCAGGTATTAAATAGTGCCATGGCCTTTGGAAGATAAAATCCTCTTTCCGTGAGGATGGCAAGTTTGTGTCCACCCAAGCTATGTCCATTTCTAAAACAAATACTTATAACTGGTATTACCTATGACAGGCATGTATAAAGTACTGTTCAAAAACGATACACCTTCAGATGCTCATAAAACGTTCTTCTGGTCCTATAGAGAGACATATGGATCAAAAAGCTAAGCAGAGGGGTTAACAAGCAATAACCCTGTAATGTAAATCTATGTGTGGCAGTTAATTGGAGAACAAGTATCTTTAAATGGCAGACTTAGAGCTGGAACAGGGAAGAATGGCTGTAGAAAGAATAATCAGGAAGGCACATTGGCAAATGTGTTTGATATTTTCAAACATATCCTCTAAAATGGTAGTTTGTCATGTTGTTCAAGATCAGAGATCTCCAGCCTTTTTGAGTCTGTTGGCACCTTTGGAATTCTGACATAGAGTGTTGGGCGCAACCACACAATGCCTGTGACAGGAGGTGGACCCAACTGCAAAATATCAGAGAGTGGAGGTTATGCATAACTCTAATAGTAACTCTTTGACATTGTAGGCAGAAACTGTTTAACAGGATGCTTTTAAAAATAAATATTGTTTTAAAACATTTTCTTGTGTACGTACTTCTTACCTTCAGTCACCGTGAAGATCCTTGTGCTGTGGTGGCAGCAGCTGTCAAAGCAACATTTTTAATACCCTATAGCCAGTCAGAAGCCCTGCTGGGGGTTCTGCACAGCCAGGCAGAAGCCCTGCCCATCTGGCCCCACCCACTTTCTATAAACACCTGGCAGGCACCAGAAAAGGTTTTGGGCACCATGGCACTCATGGGCACATTGGAGACCCTTGCTAAAGATCCTAGGGAACATATTATGCTCACAGGGACCATTTCAGCATTGTCAAACTTGTAAACGGAGCAGTGAAGTCAGTGACTTGACAAGTTATCAGAGATTCCTGTATTGTGCAAGATCAATGCACAGATCTTTTAAAACCACCTTTTGGATTCTTTGGGGTCAGCTGCAGCAATCGCATTCAGAAACAAATGTGAGATTCACCCATCCTTTGGTTGTCTATCTCTGAGTATGAGCCATAAGCCCTGATGGATAAGCTTTCCAGAGCACTTTCTAGGACAATAAAGTGCTATTATGCTGCTGATTGTAGTATGTGAAAATATTTTCTGTTTCAGCTGCTAAATAAACCGGAATTGTCTGATAAGGTAGAATATTCTGAAAAACCCAGACGTAACATCACTGCCCTTGACACGAACACTATGAAACAGAGTCCAGTTTTGTTTCTCCCCTTACCTATGAGCAGGGAGACTGTTTTAAAAAAAGATCTATGTTCATGCCTTTCTCATCTATACCATGGTAGGAGGGGAAGAATGTCTACTTTATCTAAGTGCCAGGGAAGGCACTGTCAACAATGACTGTCTTCATAAAGAACAGCTTCTCGATCTGGTGTGAGATGAAGGGGAGCCTGTTCTT
>NW_015175985.1:1481939-1496923 GCF_001447785.1 Gekko japonicus
CACTTTCTTGGCTTGGACCATTGGGGATCTTCTTACACCAAGGGACAACTGCTGCATTCCAAGGGGAGAAATGAATTCCTTCTGGCATGCCTTCTACTTTCCATAAAGTGCTACAAATAACTAGGGAGTCAAAGTCAGTGGGAAGGAGACCGCTCCTTTTCCTTCTTTCTCTCTGTGTGTCATACCCTGATCAGTCAGAAGAGGACACTCAAAGCCACCCAGCTTTGCTGACGACAATCTGTTCAAATGACCCAAAGATTTACTTAAGAACCTTAGGTTTTATTTCTGAAATTCTGCCACAAACCGCAAACTAATAAAGTGAAGAAGTGGAAAGCCTCTGAATATTCTTAGCATGCCCACCAAGGCTGAATTGCTTAGCAAAGACTGTAATGTCAGAAGCAATCCTTGGTATTTTTTAAAAACATTTCCATGTAACTAACCACTTCTTCTATACCTCTATATTTGAGGTATCCTTGTATTAATAATTCATGGAAAGTTCTAACTCTATTTATTTATTTATTTATTGTTAACATTTTTACCCCACCCTCCCCGCGAGCGGGCTCAGGGCGGCTTACAAGAGGGCACAAGCCCATACATAAAAACAGGATAAAGCAGTAAAACCATTAAATAACAACAAAAACAAGAATAAAGGGCTCCATACAAAGAAGATGGTATCAATCATTTCATTGGGGTGATATTGTCCTGTCGATGGTTCAAGGCCAGTCCAGCGGTATCAGTGCCATGCAAGATTGTGGCAGATCTTCCGGGGACCGCCCCTAACCCCGTTGTTATCTCCACCATTGATGGTTGTGGTAGTGATAGTGGTGGCCCCTATATAAAAGCCTGGCAGAAGAGCTTTGTCTTGCAGGCCCTGCGGAACTGCATAAGGTCCCGCAGGGCCCTGAAGGTGGTCCCTCAGGTTGGTCAGACCCAGGCCATGTAGGGCTTTAAAGGTAAGAACCAGCACTTTGAAGCAGATTCGGTACGCTATTGGCAGCCAGTGCAGCGCTTTCAGCCCAGGCTGGATGTGCTCCCAGCTGGGGAGACCCATCAACAACCTGGCCACCGCATTCTGCACTAGCTGCAGCTTCCAGATCTGCAATAAAGGCAGCCCCATGTGGTGCCCTTATTGTTAGCCACCCTGAGCCCATTGGGGAGGGCGGGATATAAATTTGAATAATAAATAGAGAGCATTACAGTAGTCCAGCCTTGAGGTGACCGTTGCATGTTTTCATTACAGAGTTCATTCTTTATATTATGGTACATGGATATCATCTTGTAACTGAACATTTACAAGGACTTTGGGGCTTTTATGCTCATAATTCCTTGAGTAAATGTAATAGTCTTTGTCGAAGTGTGGTGTCTATAAATATTTGGACACGTTATCTCTCACTGTGTTTCTCTTGTACATGTTATTGTTTTCACCGTGTTCCTAATTATATCTGCTGATTCACTATAAGGCAGCTTCCTGTGTGTCTTACTTCACTGACTAAATCCCAGCCTTGCATAATTCAAAAGGGACATTTCTGGCTTCAATAGATCTCTCAGAGGCCTATTTACATATCCAAATCCAGGAACCTCATCAGAGATTTCCATGCCTTTCTTACGACAGTTTCCAGTATCAGTACTGGGCCCTTCCCTTTGGCCTCAAAAATGGTACCAAGGGTGTTCACCAAAATCTTGGTCTCAAAGATAGGGCACTTGAGAACTCAGGGAGTGTCCATATTCCCATATTTTGACAACACCTTGATCAGGTGATCTCACCTTCAGGGGATGGGGGTCCTAAATTTGACAGTATCATATCTCCAGAATCAGGGATTCATTATCAACTGGAAGAAAAGCAATTTATCCCTGTCTGAGGGGGCCCGGCATCTAGCGGTTGTTACAGAGACCATTCAGGATGGAGTGTTCCTATCAGAGGAGAGACAGGAGAAGATCCTATTTTCTGTACAGGAGCTTCACAAGTCAATCCCACATAGAGGAGAGGTTCCTGGCAAGACTGCTAGGGATGATGGTATCCTGTCAGAATATTACCCTGTGGTCCAGATTCCATGCTCGCCCACTGCAAGGGCTCCTTCTGCCCTTCCAGGATCTCATAGCCACCATACAATTAAAACTAGTTCAGCTACATCGATCACTGATACAGGAAATTCAATGATGGACAAATCCTTCCAGGTTCCTGAACAGAAACCCCACTTTGGGAAACAAAGAGGATGAGGATGAATTAGGATGCCAGCCTCTCTGACTGAGGGGCCCACTCACAAGGAAGAATGGCTCAGGGAATCTGGTCTTGGGAAGTCGTCATGAAGCATCAATTTTCTGGAGCTCAGGGCCATAAGGCTAGGACTGATGTCCTTCCCAGCTCTCCTGACAGGATAACACGTCATTGTTCACACAGACAATGCAACAGCCATATCCTACACTGACTGTCAGAGGGTACCAATTCCAAATTGTTACATGCAGAGGCAAAGCTGATGATGCAATGGACAGAAACCCATCTGAAGTTGATCAAAGCTGTGGATGTAGCAGGACAGAACAACACTTTAGCTGACTGGCTCAGTAGGAAGACTTTAAATCAAGCAGAATGGATGCCGAACAAGGCAACTTGCCAGCAGATATGTAATGAATTCAACAAGGCAGAAGTGGACTTGTTTGCAATGGAACAAAACCTCTAAATGCCTCGGTTTGTCTCAAGAACGAGGTCTCTGCAGGCCATAGGGGTAGATGCCTTAAGCTGCAACTGGCCGAATCGGCTGCTGTACGATTTTCCTCCCATACATCTAATACCAAGAGTGATTCAGAGTTTGGTGTAGTGGTTGAGTGCACGGACTCTAATCTGGGAGAACCAGGTTTGATTCCCCACTCCTTCACTTGCAGCTGCTGGATGACCTTGGGCAAGCCATAGTTCTGTCAGAGCTGTGCTCTCAAGGACAGTTCTGGAAAGAGCTCTCTCAGCCCCACCTACCTCACAGGGTATTTGTTGTGTGGAGGGGAAGGAGTTTGTAAGCCACTCTGAGACTCCGAGTGAAGGGCAAGGTATATATCCAATCTCCTCCTCCTCCTCCCACTTATTATCCTCTGTTCCGTTTTATCCTCATAACAACCTTATGAAGTAGGTTAGACTGAGAAAGTACAAGTGGCCCAAAGTCACCTAGAAAGGTTCCCTGACAGAGTGGAGATTCCAACCTGGGTCCCCAGATCCTGCTCTGAAACTCTAACCACTCCACAACTCTGGCTTTCATAGTGTTGCTGGTGGTGAATAGCAGCAAGCAACTTTTCCTGATTTAGTCTTGCAAGTTGCGTGTTATCAAGTCACCCAGTGGTTGCTGCCAGGCCAGGCCCTGATGAGTCCTCCCTCAAAGGGCAAAACAGCCCTGGAAAGGACCCTGCCTCTCTTCCTGCCTTTTATTGCGAGAAACCAAGGCCTGAAGGCTGGCAATACTGTTGTAGTTGTCTAGCAACCTCCACAATAGCTGCTGAGAGGGTATTCATTTCTTAAAGCTACGGGCATTACTGCTATTATTTTGGGGATTTTGACACCCCCATCTTTTTTTAAGATTTCATATTTTTCTGCAAACCTGGGGCTTTTTTAGGTTTGTATAAAGATCTCTTCTGTGATGGAGCAATATTGGACTAAGGTTCCAACATGCTAATTGGTCCGATCAAGATAACATTGACAAAATTGATTTTCATATTCTTAAAACTTGTTTTTGACTGTGCTTCCAATGCAAGCTGAACTCTTCCCACAAATTAGTTGGGGAAATGTAATGGGAAACTAATTATGTGGCTATATCTTTTGTTCAGTTAACCTTTATTGGCATAAAAATACCTTAAAAGAGGATTACTATAAAAAAGGACATATATATTTAAAACCATATAGAGCCATACATATAGAGCCGAGCATTTTACGGACTACATAATATTGCATAATATTGGTTATGTCTTGATTTTGATACAAGATAAAAAGAAAGTGTCCAGTGTTATGGGGAGCTATTTACATGGGAAACTGAAGGGAAATAATTGTCAGCGAGATTCCAACCTGTGTAACCTGGTTGCTGTTCGGCTCTTCCTCCCCTCCCATCCCCGTCTGGTTAGTGACTTTCGCTTCCATGCCAATTAGCTCTGCTTGCTACCTAAGATAATGCCCAAGGTCGACAGCTGGAGGTGGGAAGGAGTTTTGGCTTTGCTTCGCATATTATGTATTCTATGCCTGAGAACTGAGCTTGTGTTTATATTGTGGATCGTTGTGTTCCCATGAGCTGGGGCGCTTACGTTGCCTGGTTTTCCCGCACGCGGGAACTGGATCCATTGGTCAAGACTGGGTTCAAGTTCGTTTATTATGTTGCCCCACGGGGTATGTAGTTATTCCTAACAATTCTTGTGTTCCTGTGATTTCCATCGCTTTGCAATAAACTTCTACTTTGGTTCAAACGTGGAGTTGTTCAAATGCTTGGGGACTGGACATTTTGTTAGGAATCCCCATTTCTTCATCACTCCGAATTTGAACTGGCATCATGAGCGGAGAAGAGGAGGGGGACACCCCAGTCACCTCAGCCGCCCCGGTTACCGAGGTACCAGTATCGGGAGCCGTGGGGGGAACAGTGCCGAAGCAAACCCCAGGAGAGTGGCCACCCACCCCGTCGAGGTGGTTAAAGGAGCTGAGACAAGCATGGGATGATTGGACTATGCTTGACACGCGCGGCACACGATCGACCTTTTCACACCGCGGGAGCGGGTTGCGAGATAGTTTATACGACCAAGGGATGTACCAAAGCAAAGGGTTGGGTAACCTGGGCAACCCTCTCAAAGGGACCGAAGATCCCTGGGTGACAGGGCGCTCGAAAGAGCAGGACAGTCGATCCGGGCCAGATGAAGGTCGGGAAGAATTGGCCGAGAGGGTGGAGGACATCGACAGAACCTTGCAACAGTTAATGCAGATGGTGGGAGCTGTGTTTGATGCCATCCCAGATATGATGGACCAGTCGATCGCGGCAGCCATGGCGAGGCAAGCAGCACAACAACCACTGATCCCGGCCCAGCAGCCAGCACCACCCCTCCCAGGCCAACAGCCAGCCGTTCCAGCGGGGCCGGCGATCCCGGCTCCCGGGGCCCCGGGGGTTCCGCAACCGGGACCGGCGCCCATTCACGCGAATGCGAGAGCGAGACCTAAAGACTTGCTGGAGGCGACTTTCGATGGCAACCCGGAAGAACTGGCATATTTTACGGTGAGAGTGCAGAAGTTCGTGGTGCAACATGGGCACCTTTTCCGGGACGATAGCAGCTGAATTGATGTGATCGCAGCGAGACTGAAAGGAGTGGCAGCGACCTGGTATGTGGGGTTGCACAACAGCCGTGGCCCCGAACTGTATAACCTACGGGAGTTCATGTGGGCTCTGAGAACTCGCTTTGAAGACGTGAACGCGGGGCAAAGAGCTAAGACTTTTTTGCGCACCTTCAAACAGGGGCGCCAGTCCGTGCGTGAATACTCCGCTGAGTTTCAAAACCAAGCCGCCAAGCTGCAGGACTTGCCAGACCACGTCCTCGTCGAGATGTACCGGGTAGGACTCAACCCAGAGATCAGAGAAACGGTGTTGCGATCTGTGGATCCGAGGTCCCTGATGGCGTGGACTCAAAAAGCGGAGAACGCTGACTTCTGGTTTGCGGCGGCGCGAATGGCGACCGGCTCTTGGGACGTCTCCCAGACCTGGATCGCCCAAGCACAGCCCGGGGGGGTCCTGCATCAGCGGAGATCCTAAGGAGCCCTCAGGAGAGGGCTCCGAACCAGGGGGTGCGTCAGGGAGAAGCCTCTTGCCGACCTGAGGGTCGGGAATTGAGGCTCTCCCCTTTGCCCCAAACGGCCCTGGCTGTGTCTTGCCCCTATGAGGGGTTTAGCAACGCCACCGGTGGAGCGGAGTGATGACGCGGCAAAGCTCTATTGAAAACGAAGATACGCGAATCCGTAAGTTGACGTCCGAAATTTAAAGTGGAGCTGCCCCCCCCACTAGAGAAGCGGAGAAGGGAGAAGGGAGGGCTCCATCCCCGCTCCCCCTACGAGAGACTTTTTAAAACGAAAAAAAATGGGGGGTAAAGCACAAGACGATACAAGCGCTTACTTTCTGGGTGGGATAGAAAAACAGATAAAGGGAGTTATCCCGGAGAGGAGCAAAAAGGACTTTTCAAGTATAAACAATACTGTAAAATGGCGGGGACAAGAAAAGTAACAGAAAAGCCTCTGAAGAAGACAGGCGGGACTTCCTGTCCTAGCCCCTCCACTGCTGGAACTGCTGTCAATCAAACAGACAGTGAACTTGCTCGCCATCTGCTGGCAGAACTGCAAAAAATAAATCACAAGCTTGACTCTATGGAAAATGCCTTTGGTTTACAGCAGAAAAAGATGACAGAAACAGCTGAAAAAGTGGATGATATTGCCAAGAAATGCCTGGTATCAGCAGAAGATGTGCAGACAGTTAAGAAAAAGGTCTGCAAAATTGAAAAGCACCAATAAAAGCAAGAAAATAAACTGTTAATGTTACAAATGGGAAAATCAAACCGCACTCTCCGGTTCCAGGGTTGGAAAGAAGAAACTGGAGAAGACCTGAGAAGCACCCTGGCTGAAGCTTTAGCACCACTGCTTGGCAACGAAGCAGAAAAAATAAAAGAGGAGATGGACTTGGCCTACCGGGCCTACTCCAACTTTACGAGAAAAAATAAGTTGCCAGCTGAAGTGGTTGTAAAATTTACCAAACAGCGCCTCAGGGACCAAATTTTGAGGATTACATCAGCGTCACCCCTGAAAATTGGAGACCAATCAATTAGAATTTTGAAAGATGTTCCATTTGAAATCAGAATGAAAAGAAAGGAATATAAGGGACTGACCATTTTCTTACAAAAACACCAAACGGGATATAAATGGCTGATACCTGAAGGGCTGATGTTCAAATTCAAAGATAAAAGGGAAAAAATTGATTCCATCTTTAAGGCTCAAGAATTCTTGAAAAGGCACGCCAGTAAAGAAGAGGGAGCAGAACTAGCCAAGTGGATGTCAACACTAAGCGTGGACGACAGCAGCTCAGAGGGAGAGGTGAAAGACGATGAAGTTGAAGGAACGACTGGATTAAAATACAATTTGAGAGACAAAAGAGGAAAGGAGCCCAAAGTTTTTGTTATTCCTAACAATTCTTGTGTTCCTGTGATTTCCATCGCTTTGCAATAAACTTCTACTTTGGTTCAAACGTGGAGTTGTTCAAATGTTTGGGGACTGGACATTAATGCGTTGGTGGCATTTCCCCTCATGTCAAATCACTAACATTCTATTTTAAAATTTCATTTTGAAGTTGGGGAGGGGGCATACTCTGATGTGTGTGTTTCTTGGGATCTGAAACACACACACACACAGAGAAACTGGGGGAGGGGAAATCTTTTATTGTTCACAGACAACCCCCTGTCTCAAACAACTCCTCACCCACAATAATGCAACATCTAATTTGAATATGTACATGGCCCAAAGCTTGCAATAAACCCGATGCCAACTTTGCCGCCACATACACCCATGACTTAACATCAAATAAAGCTCCAAATTGTTTAAATTCATAAATCATTCTTATTATTAAACATGCTTCTTATTATTATACTATGGAAATAACAGAATTTGTTAGTCCAGTTAATGGATATAGGGTAAAAAAAAATGTCATCACTCCACATGTTCAAGTAAAAACATTGTGTATGTCATCCTTTGTCCTTGTCAAAAAATATGTGTCGGGATCAGTACCAGGGCATTTAAAACTCGCGTCTTGGAGCATCACTCAAGAATTGCTAATAACGTTAGGGACTCGCCCTTGGTTTAACACTGGTATGAATAGAAGCACAGTATAGAAGACACAAAATGTTGTGTCATTTAAAGACATCAAAACAACACTAGAAAAGAAAATATGCAAAAGATTCTGTTGCAAAAGGAAGCAGAGTTTATCTTTAAGTTAGAAGCATGTGAACCCTCGGGACTTAATGCATACGTAGATTTTACTACTTTCCTTTAACTGACATCTTTGTTAAGCTGATTAGCAAATTTGCACCTGGAGGAACAGACAGGACTTAAGTATTAGGAGAGAGTTGTCAGTTCCCAAGAGCCATCTTCATAGTCATTTTTTAAAGATATTTATTATTTTAAATAAAACAAACAAACAAATATACACAAGAGTGATTATAACATTACATCTCTTAAACTACCTCATACATATATATCTAATTGCCGATATTTCTACTATATATCTTTACAAGCCTATATTTAACTCTACATATTTTAATATTTAAGCAGTGTCTAAGCATTTCACTACAATTTTCTATAAATCTAGTTTTAATTATACCTATAATTATAAATCTATAATTTTTGCAACTCTGTAGATTAACAATACATGTTTTCTTCTATTTAGACATTATATAAGCATTCTAATATAATCTTGTATAATACATTTTAGTATTAACTAAAATTAAGCAATTCTTTTAACATCACAAAAAAATTCTCTAACCTACCTCCTATATCAAACTAGAATCTTAATATCACCCTTGCATACACATTTTAAAATAATCTTCCAATTAATAAGATTTTTTAAACATATGTATATTTCCTAAACAATCTTTCCTCTATTACACAAACTCAAATCCTTAAACCAATCTTCTTTGCATAACACTTTTTATATCAGATTAGGTCCTTAATACCTCTATAAGTTTGCAGTCTATGCAATCATCTATTATGAGCCTTTCCTATCTTTTAAAATAATCTTCAAATAACTGCATTAAATATGAGTTAGGGTTTTAAAATGTACTTCTCTAGCCAATCTTATTCAAATACATATTCATAGGTATTCTCTAGACCAATCTTTTTTATACAGTTTGTTCTCTTATAGTTTATAATTCATAAGACTTTATAAAACACTTAAAATTGATCTTCCCTTAAAAATTTTTAATACTAGCCTGATACCCGTGCTTTGCGACGGTATTAAAGTTCCATAAATCCAGTTATAATACTGATGATGTGAAATTTGAAATGTGACATTTGTTGTAGGAATTTTAAGTGAGACATTCATACTTTTTCTCTCTCTACTGAAGGACATCTCTCTAGACCACATTGGTGGTTCTGCCCTCAGGTGCTAGGATCACCAGGCTGCTTGGTGAGCTCACTCTGCAGCAGGCCACATAGGACTCTTCATTTAAGAAGCAATCATCTGTTAAGTCAACTCCTGCCACATTCCACAGAAGTGATGGCCTCTCTACTTGTGTTCCTGGATTGTTTTGCTCATATGGAGACTGTGTTGCTCTGAGCACCTCAGGGTGATCTCGCTGGTACTTGGCCTGCGCAGCTCAGTGCACTGCAGGAGTACTATGTGCAAATGTCTTTGCCACATTCCTAAGTTGACTCCTCCTTGTAGCGTTGGTGTATCTGGCTCGACGTTTACCAGGAGCTTTCTATGGGGCAGTAAGAGGTGAGAGGTGTGAGGAGGAGTTGGTGTGAGGGAGTGGTGATGTGGTGGACATTTCTTCAGGTTCATGAGGGAGGCATGCATCAAAATAGCTCCTAGAAATGTCCTTTACTATCTCCCCATAAACATTACACCCCTGACAGCCACCCGCCTGTCTGGTGTTTGGGGGGATTGTATTTAAAGGCATTGGGGAGGCTGGGTCAGCAGCAGTGCTAAGGCAATACTGCTGTGCAAACCTCCCCAGCAGCTGTAAGCATCCCACCTCCTCTCCTACACCTGCCAGGCAGCTGCCTGTACAGTGTGGGAGGGGGAGGAGTATTAGAAGCCACTGTGGAGGTGGGGCTGGCAGTATCACTAAGGTGTTACTGCTGGGGCAGGCTCCCTCATGGTTTTAAGCTCCCTGCAACCACTGCTGCACCTGACAGAAAATTGCCTGTTAGGTCTAGGAGGTGGGGGGAGTGTGTTGGAAGCCATCAGAGAGGCTGGGCCAGCAGCATTGCTAAGGTGATCCTGCTGGGGTGGTGTACCTGATGGATTAAAGTACCCTGCTCCTACACCTGACAGACACTGGCCTGTCTGGTGTTGGGGGGGATTGTATTTAAAGGCATCAGGGAGGCTGGGCTAGCAGCAATGCTAAGGCAATCCTGCTGAGCAAACCTCCCTGGCAGCTGTAAGCATCCCACCTCCTCTCCTACACCTGACAGGCAGCAGCCTGTCCAGTGTAGGAGGAAGAAGGGGGAGGAGCATTAAAAGGCACTGTGGAGGTGGGGCTGGCTGGATCACTAAGGCATTACTGCTGGGGCGGGCTACCTCATGGCTTTAAGCACCCTGCAACCGCTGCTGCACCTGACAGACAACTGCCTGTTAGGTGTAGGAGGTGGGGGGAGTGTGTTGGAAGCCATCCCACCTCCTCTCCTACACCTGACAGGCAGCTGCTTCTACTCCTCCTTGTAGCGTTGGTGTATCTGGCTCGACGTTTGCCAGGAGCTTTCTATGGGGCAGTAAGAGGTGAGAGGTGTGAGGAGGAGTTGGTGTGAGGGAGTGGTGATGTGGTGGACATTTCTTCAGGTTCATGAGGGAGGCATGCATCAAAATAGCTCCTAGAAATGTCCTTTACTATCTCCCCATAAACATTCATACTCTGGCCCTGCTCATACACCTGACAGACACCCGCCTGTCTGGTGTTTGGGGGGATTGTATTTAAAGGCATTGGGGAGGCTGGGTCAGCAGCAGTGCTAAGGCAATACTGCTGTGCAAACCTCCCCAGCAGCTGTAAGCATCCCACCTCCTCTCCTACACCTGCCAGGCAGCTGCCTGTACAGTGTGGGAGGGGGAGGAGTATTAGAAGCCACTGTGGAGGTGGGGCTGGCAGTATCACTAAGGTGTTACTGCTGGGGCAGGCTCCCTCATGGTTTTAAGCTCCCTGCAACCACTGCTGCACCTGACAGAAAATTGCCTGTTAGGTCTAGGAGGTGGGGGGAGTGTGTTGGAAGCCATCAGAGAGGCTGGGCCAGCAGCATTGCTAAGGTGATCCTGCTGGGGTGGTGTACCTGATGGATTAAAGTATCCTGCTCCTACACCTGACAGACACTGGCCTGTCTGGTGTTGGGGGGGATTGTATTTAAAGGCATCAGGGAGGCTGGGCTAGCAGCAATGCTAAGGCAATCCTGCTGAGCAAACCTCCCTGGCAGCTGTAAGCATCCCACCTCCTCTCCTACACCTGACAGGCAGCAGCCTGTCCAGTGTAGGAGGAAGAAGGGGGAGGAGCATTAAAAGGCACTGTGGAGGTGGGGCTGGCTGGATCACTAAGGCATTACTGCTGGGGCGGGCTACCTCATGGCTTTAAGCACCCTGCAACCGCTGCTGCACCTGACAGACAACTGCCTGTTAGGTGTAGGAGGTGGGGGGAGTGTGTTGGAAGCCATCCCACCACTGCTGGGGCGGGCTACCTCATGGCTTTAAGCACCCTGCAACCGCTGCTGCACCTGACAGACAACCACGTGTTAGGTGTGAGAGGTGGGGGGAGTGTGTTGGAAGCCATCCCACCTCCTCTCCTACACCTGACAGGCAGCTGCTTCTCCAATGTAGGAGTGGAAAGGGGGAGGAGTATTAGAAGCCACTGTGGAGGTTGGGCTGCATCTGACAGATGTTAGGTGTAGGAGGTGAGGGGAATGTGTTGGAAGCCATCAGAGAGGCTGGGCCAGCAGCTTTGCTTCACCACATAGGTGGTTGTTGGCCACTCCTGATTTCCTCAAGTGTCATTAGCTCTCTGCAGTCCCCTGTAACTGTTTTTTTTTAACCTCATAACACTGAGCTCTGCAGCTGACCAATCAGAGAGTGGGGGATACAGGGAGGCAGCTACCTGGCAGCCACATAGGAATCAATGGGTGGAGCACATCTTACCCCTTTTGATCCACTTAGGGGTCGAATTTCTAAAAATCCCTTCTTATTGAGCACCTACGCCATGGTGGGAGCGCTCTCCCTGAATTTGGTGACTCCAGGTCCAGTGGTTTGGCCTGGGCGTTGATTTTACAGTGAGGGGACTTTCTTTTATATATATAGATGGGCTATAGTTTTGTGAATGTATAAAATAAGTATATTCAATTGTAATCAGTGTTGTTGTTATTTTTTAATTGCCCACATGTGGGCAAAGTTTATTAGATTTTTAAACGTTACAGAAAAAAAGAGCAGTACGTTTTAAAATATCTAGCCAAAAATATCGCTCACATCATCATGTTTACAAGCAAATTACCATTTCCCCCCTTATTTTGGTTGTATTTCATTACATAGACCTTAAACCAAAAATCTATGCCTGATAAACAACTAATTTATCTATATCCTGCTATATTTCATTTTATCTATAATATACTATTATTTATCTATTTTGTATCAACAAAAAATATAGATGGAAAGAAACATATCTAATTGACATTTCTAATTTATTTATTTATTTAATTATACCCCGCCCTCCTAACGGCTCAGGGCGGCTTACATATGGCAAAGCCAGAGTAAAATACAATAAAGCATATAATAAAATACATATTTAAAACACAATAAAACCATCCTATCATACGGTGCTGAGCCTATATTTAATCTTCCAAGATGGGACAACCACCTAAATTTGATGGCCAGCTCTCTCAGCAACGCGGTCTCCTGCTACGTTGTTCTACCAGGCTGGGCCAGTCCCCCTTTAACAGGTCCCCCTTTAACAGGGCTGCTGATGGCACACTACCTCGTTGGTAGGATAGTGGCGGCGGCGGCTCCTATTCAAATGCCTGGTGGAAGAGCTCTGTCTTGCAGGCCCTGCGGAACTGCATAAGGTCCCGCAGGGCCCGGATCTCATCTGGGAGCTCATTCTACCAGGAATTAAAGTATATATTTCTTCTATGTTAACACTCTAGTCCCTTTAAGTATTCTTTCATATTTTGACACAGTTAGCTTTCAAGCCTAAACATAGTAGATTATATTTTCCCAACAATCTCATCTCCCTCACTAACAATGCCAAGAATTTCCACCTTATACTTCTCTCTCTCAAAATTAAAAAATTAAATTGTTACATAATCTCTAGATAAGGAGCCCATTTATTATATTTTCCTTACAGTTCCTCTCTAGAAAGTTCAAACTGCCCATACCTTTTCATCATCCTTCAGTTAAGACATTACAGATACAAAGAATAAATTGTTTCCACTTAAATAGCCATTCTTTAGAACTTTCACTAATCAGTTAAAACAGTATTAATGTTCGAGATATATTGCTTCAAGTTATATTCATAAATCAGTTGAATTTCAAATGTCAATATTATTCAAAAGAACAACCACAAGGTAGACAAGCAGTTCTTAACAGTTTAAAGGTTCCAGTTTAAGTAAATCTTTATCTCATCAGCCAGTTGAATCCATATAAACAGTCAGGGAGTGCTGCTTCAGATTATTTAAAATATTTCAGTTTCTCTTGCTTCTTTTGGAAATGCCCCTTCAAAATATCCACCTTTTTGTGTCTTTGGTCTCTATATGTCTTAATTGTGTGAGAGCACAGACCACCTTCTCTCTTCAGCCCTGGAAACGCTGAGCTATATCTGGTAGTCCCATAGTAGGCAATCTCTGAACAGTAGTAGTAATAGCTGGATAAGTCTTTCATTGTAGAAGTCGGGTGCTGAGACAAGTCGCGTCGCTTTCCATTTTGTGTAACATCTGACGTCTTCTGAGGTTGCTGATTTTGTGCATCTGGTAATTTGATCTCCTGTTTCTCAGTTCCAGCAAAGATCTCTCCCAGCACCCTTGAAACCGCAGTTGTAATCCTCTCTGCTAATTGCCTTTTTCAGCAATCCCAAAAGTCGTCTGACAGCTGCAATATCTGTCCCTCTATCAAACAGACTCTCTCTTCAGCCTCAGTCAAGATAGCCATCTCGCTCCCTAGCAGACAGTCTGTAAACCACAGTCAGTGCTCAACTATGCAGACAGAAAACAACAACAACACGGATCGTCACCATTTTTAAAATGGCCAGTCTGTTTTCCTTTCCATAACTCCAGCAAAAACTTGTTAAACATAAAATAAGTCTCTGTAAAGATGTTTTCCAAATAGCAGATAGAAGATTTCAATGATTTATTTAGCCCCCTTTGCTTCAATGCATAAATTTCCCAAAACTCTGCCAAACCGCCTGTCGTAAACGTTTTGCCTCTGGGAAATATTTATGGGGGCAATCCGGTGTCCTTTTACGAGTTTGACCATTGTAAAAAGAAGAAGCGATTACTCACAGAGTCTTTGCCAAGATTATTGTGGTGAGGTGTGAAGGCTGTTGTTTGGGGTTGTTGTAGTTTCCAGCCATGGACTCCCATGGCTGGTCCTTCGGAGTTTCTGCTCAAGATGAACTGAAACCTGCACCCACTGTTGCCACAGATGGGGGGGATCAGTTTAAGTCTTCTGCTTCCAGTTCCTGCTCCCGAGGATCTGGTGGACCCTTGTCAAATCTGGAAGAGTCCAGAAATGTCAAGAAAGTCCCCTAAAAAGACTCCAAAGGCTGATGAGACCCAGAGAAGCCCGGCCACTCAACCACTCCACCACACAGTAGCCCTGTTTCCTCAATTGTAATCAGTGTCGATCAGTTATATATGCATAAAGATTAGATATTCCATAGCCCATCTTAGTTAAGTGCACATAAATGAAGGTTCCCTAAACCAGTCTTATTTAATAAAGCTTAATTTTTTCTTTTTGTGATTTCTTCTTTTTAATCAAGTCTTAATTCTGGGAGTCTCTCTCCCTTGTAGGTAGAAGGGCTTTCCCTTAAAACTCACCATCTGTATTCATTTTTTAAAGGTGGTTAAGGATTCCACAAATTCTGTTTCATCTTCTCTCTGTCATATTTTTCCCTTTATAACTTTAAGGATTCCAGAGTTTGTCAATATTTTAATAGATCTGTTATTCTCTCTGTAGGTTAGGTCAGCTTGATTGTAGTGTTGTTCTGCATCTTGCACAGTTTGGTGCTGGGGTTCCTTTTCTCTGTAGGTTAGGTCAGCT
>NW_015175985.1:1498289-1509616 GCF_001447785.1 Gekko japonicus
TTGAATGTAAGAAGGAGTGTGAATATTAATTAATTGATGGGGAGATTAAATGTATAAGAATGAAAGGTGATAGGGAATGAATTTAGAAAATGCTTGAATGTAAGAATGAGTGTGAATATTAATTAATTAATGGGGAGATTAAATGTATAAGAATGAAAGGTGATAGGGAATGAATTTAGAAAATGCTTGAATGTAAGAATGAGTGTGAATATTAATTAATTAATGGGGAGATTGAATTTATATAAATTTAAATGAATGATAGGTGATAGGAAATTGATTTGGAATCAGTAAGAATGAGATGGTAGATTATAAGGGAAAATCAATTGGGGGTTGATGAGGATGAATTAAGAATAAATTTAAAACAGCTGTAAACGAATATAAAGTTCGCCTATACCTCTGGAAGAGAGACCTAAAAGTTCCAAAGAATTAATAGTGACATCATCATCATCATCATCATCATCATAAACTAGTAAACCTCTGAAGAAAAATGTTAAAAAATGAGGGTAGTATAAGAGCTTAGGTTGGGATGAGAGATATAAGAAGGTTTTGAGTGTTATGAGAAGGATGTTGGTGGATAAATAATAGAAGCTTGAAGGTTGGATTAAATGTTAGGCTGGCAGAACAAGATTTAGTAGTCCATGAATAAATGTGAATAAATTGCTGTAGAGATCAATGGTAAATGTGATATTTAAATGCTAATGAAATGTTAAACTAATTTAAAGAGTAAATGGGAAATATGAAAATATGAAAAACTATATAAAAAACTTAACACGGTGCCCCTGTGTTGTATGTAAGGGAACCAACAAGTTGCACTAGGAGGATTTAGAATTGAAGAAAAAATAGTAGTTCTGATTAAGGAGTTAAAACAATGTTATATGCCATTGAACTGATAGGAATTCTCAATAAGAAGTGCTAAAGATAGAATAAGAACTTTTCAACGCAGATGTGAATGTAAGATTAAGGATAAAAGTATATTTGTGTAAATGATGAGTAAAGGGTAGGTTTCTCTGTCTTGTTGTGAAGAGAATGTGATGTCTTATAAATTTTTAAGTGTAATCTTGTTGTCTAAATTGTTTGTATGTACAGCATAGACTCATAATGGTAAAATTCAATAAATATATTTACAAAAAAACCCCAAAACAATTATAGACTGAAGCTCCTCCCAGGACAACTGCAGCAAGTTGATTTATGCGGAGCTATCTAAACATACATCATCTAGCATTTTTTTCTGTGTGTCCTGGTCATCCATTTTAATGCTAAAGCAAAAGTCTCAGTTCAGCTCAGCAAAACCTAAAGTCTCTGCAAATTATTTGTCAGTAGTCTCTTCAAGGCTGACCGCATTCACCAGATAATGGCTCTCATAGACATATTAGCAACCTAGAATCTTTCAACACAAATCAGGTGCTTTGCATCTTTATAATGGAGTCTCAACAAAATGAGCTTTTCTGTTCTCAGCAATGGAGCATGATGTCATAAGAAATTAATACAAAATAAAGAATTCAAGTCTGAATGTCTCTCTTTCTTTCTCTTTTTTTGAAAAAGATTTATAATCCTTTTGTAGAAGCCCAAACAACAGTCCCTCTTTGCCCCAAGAAGAGTTTAGCTCAGCTTACGTGACTCATCCTAGCGGTTTAGCGAAAGAAGGAGGGGTGAATTCACCCCACCTTTCCTTGTTTTTTTAGAAATTTAAAGAAACTTAACCAAAAGATCGTCAGTTTCTTCAGTGTTCCTATGTCCCACAGCAGCTGGATCCTGCCCTATTTGCCTCTCCGCCTAGGCTGCTAGGAAAATGCCACTTACAGCAGCGCCTCTGGGCCAACAGTGTGAACACTCCCGCACGCCTCCTCCTGGTATGCTCCCGCATCAGTCCGCGCAGTGTGACTGGGAAAAACTGGAACAGTTTGTTCTGGCTCTTTTTTGCAATGACTTCCTCCCACTTCAAACTGCCAGTCTGAACTCGGTCATTGATTCTCACTTTGGCACTTTGTTGAGTATAAATTGCTTGAGTCATCTTAATAAACTCTTCTCCAGCATCAATCTCTTGTAATTGCTCAATAATAAAGTTCCAACTAATGTTGTCAAAAACTTTTTCTGCATCTAAAAAAAATGCCATTTGATTTTCTGGATGTGCTGCATAATATTCCAAAATATTTAGTTATTCTCACATATATTCTCAGTTGTCTCTTTGGCAAGAAGCCTGTTTGATCTTGATGTATTATATCTAGTGATACCTTCTAACGCTGTGCTAAGATAGCCACAAAGATTTTGTAATCCACATTTAGAAGCAAAATAGGTCTATAGTTTTTCACTTCTTTAAAATCTGTATTTTCTTTATGTATCAAAGAGATAGTAACTTCTTTCCATGATTGTGGTAAATTCCCTTCTTCCAGTACATTTTCCAACACCTTTTTATATGGTATTAGTAGGCAATCTTGAAAAGTGCTACTGGACTCTATTGGGGGTCCATTTTGGTCCAGGTACTTTCCCTTTATTTTGTTTCTTGATTGTATCCACAATTTCTTGTACTGTTATAGGTCCATTTAATTTTACTTTCTGTTCTTCGCTTAATTTAATATTGTATTTGTTAAGGTACTCTCTCTGTTTTTCTACAGAAATATTCCTTGCCTGGTATAATTTTTTGTAGAAGTTTTCTACTATCATCTTGAGTTCTTCTTATCCATACTTTTCTGAACCATTCTTATCTCTCAACATTTTTCCTTCTCTCTCCTTAGTCTGTATGCCAACCATCTTCCTGATTTATTTGCATTTTCAAAATAATTTTGTTTGCAAATGTGATTTTCTTTTTAGCAATTTCTTCAGACAATGTCACATTAATTTGACGTTGTATCAATTATATTTTTATTTTCAACTCCTTGACCATTGGGTACTTTTTCAGCTTTTTTTCCTGCTTTATTAATTGATCTTTCATCTCCTAGAATTTCTTCAACCTGTCTTTCTTTTGCTTAGCTGCAAATTTAATTTCCATTCCTCTGAAGAAGGCCTTACTTGCATCCCAGACTGTATTTATGGAGATATCTGGTTGAATATTTTGTTTGAAAAAATGTTCTAGCTCCTTTTTTGTCTCTGTCACAAACTTCTCATTTTTCAAGTGTTGTATATTCAGTTTACAACTAAATTTCTTGGAAACACCAGTCATTTTTAAAAGTACAGGATTATGATCTGCAGAAGTCTTTGGTAAAATATCTGCTTCTCGTACATTCTTCATCAAACTCACTGAGATCCAACACATATCGATTCTAGACCTGAGCAAGGTGGAGGCCCTAGAGTGACGGGTGGTCGACAAGGGACCCCACAATGACTCATTATATTGTATGGTTGAGTGGGATTGTGTGTGTGGAGAGGGGGTCCCTGTGTTATAAATAATGAAAAAATATTCTTGGGCCCTTAACGCTCAGCAGAACTACTGGCAAATAATTCCAGGACAAAGACCTGAAGTTGTCTGAATTCTTTGGAAACCTATAAAGAGAACCAAAACTCATGGAAGCAAGGGCTGGAAGAACAACTTTACAGTCCACAGAAACTGTTATGATCAGACCCTTTTCACTTTTACATCTATGGAATTTATGTAGCAGCAGAGCCATCCTGTGTTGGCAGCACCATGTCTCACCCTCTGAGCAAATAGACTGTCCAGACATATAATGTCTTAGGTTAACTGCAAAAGTAATAAGATGCCCTCGCCACTTGAGAGGGCTTTAAGGAATAGGAGATTATGAAGTGTGGAGCTGCAATGCAAACTGTCCTAAGTAAAGCGGGATCAAATATGATTATGGGATTCTTCAAGGAGCCAGAGAACACGTGGTAGTCATGATAACTTTTTCCAGGCAACTGGAAAAGAACAGTGGTATGGGAGTGTGCACCAGAAGTGGAAACAAAACACCCATGAAACAATATAATTTCCTGTTATTATCAGCCCTTTTTGTACTACTGTATTCATAGATGTGAATGGTAAGGTTCTGTCATCCTTTCTATCCGTTTTATACTTTTGTATATCTTCCTGTATTAGATATTACTGATCATTTTGCCTTTTCTGGTTGCTGGGTTGATTTTTTTTAGTTTGGAAGTTCCCATTATGAGCTCTTGAAGGCATGCTCTGTATGAAAAATTCACACAGATACAGTTGTAGGAACTGACAAGTGGGGACCTGCAAGAAAATTCTGGGAGTGGCCATCCCACTCCTTCCACTTTGGTTCCTTTCCCTCTCCCCCTACTTCTCTGTATCTCACTCTTTCTCCCACCCACCAACCCTTCTCTTACTCTCTCCCCCAGATGTCTGTCAGTTTATCTTTCTGCCCCCACCTCATCACATTTTTTTTCTCTTTCTGTCTCCCCTGCCCCATCATTATTTCTCTGTTTCTCCCTCCCTCTCCATTACTCTATTACTCTCTTCTTTCTCCCTCTTCCCCTCTTAGCTTCCTTCTTCCCCACCTTTGCCATTGACAGGCATACCACATGGGCCTGTAGCCATGGTGGGGGCACAGTGGGGTGATGTCCCTGTTCAGGAGCCCAGCCCAATCCGGGAGTCCAGGAGGATGCACTGCCGTCGCTGCAATAATTTCCCTGGTGGGCATTTGCTGTGCCATTCATCAATATTGACTCTTCCTGCTGCAGCCTCCTCTCCTTCCTCCTTACTTAAACCTAGCCTCCTTGTTGGCCAAGTGCTCCTAAGGACCTCCTCTCCTTCCTGTTTCCCACATTCTGCCTGTGTCTTGCTTAAGTCATTGTTTATGTTTGCTCAGCTTGTGGGCTCCCTCCCAGGTAAGCACCTCTGTTTTTTTGCAATGTTCAGCCTCTGTTTCTTACAGAGCTACTCTTGGGAGGGGGGGGCAGAGGCAGGATGGTGGTGAAACAGAGAGTTAAGGGGGGGTGGAATAGCTAAAGGATTAAAATAGAAAGCAATTGAGAAAATTAGATTACTGCTAATTACATTAATGCTGATTAGAATTTTCCCCGCTCCCTGCTCTCCTGCCCTAGTGCTCCTGCCCTTGCCCCACTGCTCAAAAATGTTGGGCTATGTGACTTGATACCACAGCTTCTTGCTCTCCAATAACTGCTGTAATTGCTGGAGCTTCCGTGCCTCCTGGCCACACCCCTCCCTGACTCCAGCACCAGGACCACTGCAACTTCACCCTCCTCAGTTGCTGTTGCCACTGTGCCTCCTGGTCACACTGGTCATCGTTGTCAGGCCTGGTGCACCTGCCAGTCTCCATCACCAGGCCCACCCACAGCTTCTCCCTCTCCCTCTCTCCCCCTCTCTCTCTATTTTACATTTTTTAGTTTTTTAATAACAACACAACTTCACAAAATAAATAAAAACAATTCGAACAAGAAGTACAATGTATAGCTTCAAATTCAACATTACATAAACAGTATCAATAAATATTATGAAACCAGGACCACAGCTGTTACAAAACAAGGCCTAATCATTGATACACACAGTATAATAACAAAGGTATATGGTGTATAGCCAATAAACCACTACCTAATAAAAGACAAAGTCCATGTATTTCTGTGGAATATTATATAGCATATTTGAACTCAAGGAGATATACTCAACGTATGGGAGCCATTTTTCAAGGAAATTATTAGGCTTAGTGGGCGTAAATGAGACAAGTAATTGTGTAGCAATCTTATCAGTTACCGCTATATCCCAAACTTTTAAGGCCCAGTGTTTCAACGTTTGAATTTTCTTCAGGATCCATTGTTGGGCAATCAAGGATTTTGCTGCTGAGAGTAATAACGTAACTAATTCTGCTGGCTGTTTAGTTATAGTTAAAACTGGGCAATGATTAAGAAGAACCGATTCTGGAGTATTAGGGATTGAATGACCAACCATCTTTGATATTTCAGTAAATATTGCATCTCAAAACTTGAAGATTTTGGGGCATGCCCACCAGCAGTGTAAGAAGGTACCTTACTGGTCACAACCCTTCCAACAGTTCGGATTGGCTTTGGATTTGCAAAATAATAAACAATTTGGAGTTAAATACCAGTGAGAATAGATTTTAAATTATTGTAGTTTGACAGCTAAATTATTAGTAGTAAAGGGAAAGGAATTCCAAATTGTGTTCTATTGCTGGTCACTTATAGGTATTACGCACTCTCTTTCCCAAGCTAGTTGAGAAGACGATTTTTGTTTCCATATCTTCTCATTAAGTAACTTATAGATTATGGCTATCATGCCTTTTGAGTTTTGTGCGTTTTTTGTAGAGCCCTTTCAAAATGGGTTAAAGGCCTATCTAGCGATGTTACTTTAATTAATTCAGTGAACATAAACCTCAATTGCTGGTATTGAAACCAATGAAGTTTTATCTTACATTTTTGTTCAAGTTGACTTTGAGATCTTAATTGACCATTTATTGTTAAATCACCTAAACTAAATATATTGTTTTCTCTCAGCACTCGGAATTCCTTACAGTGTCTGCCTGGTGTAAACCAGTGTTGACCTAGGAACGCCATCAATGGGGAGATATCCGGTGCCAGCAAATTTCTAAATTTGTCCCATAGTCTCTGAGTGAAAGCTAAAACTTTATTTTCCTCTACTGATCTGTTTTTTGGTGCACTCCATAAAGCTTCATGGAGATTATTTGAAGAAACTGATAGATACCTGATTGTATATATGTCAACGGCGGCAAGGATATTGTATGCCAAATATTGGAAGACTCAAGAGACACCAACCAGCCAAACCACGTAGGAGTCGAATTTCTAAAAATCCCTTCTTAGTGTGCATCTATGTCATAATAGAAGTGCTCTCCCCAGATTTCATGTTTCTAGGTCCAGGGGTTTGGCCTGGGCATTGATTTTACGGTGAGGGGACTTTCTTTTATATATATAGATAGACAACAGACTGTATGGTATTTTGAGTGATAGATGGAACAGGGAGGCAGTAACTGAGTTTTTAATATAAAATGGTTTAAGATATAATTTAAAGACACATTGTCATTCAAAACATTAACTTGGTCAGAGTCTGGTCAAGAGTAAATGTAGTATCAAGATGTAAGGTATTGGCATCATAAAAAAACTTCTCTAGGGCATCCTTCTTAAGGAAACAAATGGCAGAGATCATTTATACCTTTGTTTGTGTATGTTTTATATGAACTTTGTAGCTCTAGGCCAGCTGTCTATAAATTACAACATTGCTGTGGTCTGTGAATATCTATAGCAGAACCACCAGTCTGAAAATGTAGACTGCTCTGAAATCTGTAGTAAATGTGGAAGAAGACATTGGCTCCAAGATCATTGTCTGCTAAGTGATGTCTTCTTCAACTTGGTGGATGGCTTCCTCTGTTGAATCCCATGCTTCTACACCCTTGGCTTACAATGTGGGTGGTCCTTAGGAAGTATTTTATATAATCGTTTATTAGTGATTTCAGGTGGTCAAAGGGGAATGAATGAAGCACTATTGAAGGCAACTTTGCTTGACCAGATAAATATGGGTCCAGCCACTTATTCTTAAACAAGAATAGTATAATCTAATATTTCAGTATTTATTTTTCCTGGCAGGATAAGAGACAATGGGTTGGATCCAGAACAAATTTTTCACTCACTCAAGCCACTTCTGTAAGTGGAACAGCAGGCTCCTGACTCCACCATCCCACTGTACTCCACTGATCTCCCCTAAATGCTGCTTCTGGGGGACACAGGACCCTCAGGAACAGTATGAGAGACAGATTTGCAGCAGAAGAGGGAACTGGTGAAAATTACCCTATCCCTTCTGTTCCAGAAAATGTAGTTTGGGTCCAGCTCTCAATTTCTGAGTTGCCTTAAACTATCTGACTGGAAAGATGGTTTATGCATTTAAAATAAAAACAGTGCTACATAAATATGCAAGTATCCATAAAATAGGCAGATAGCCTTTCTTTGATAATGAATATATCTGAGATGACCTGTTGGTGAGGTTTATTGTTCTGAGGTTTTTTATTAGTAGAGAACATTCAATTTTACAAGCTAATTACATACAACATTACATAAGTACATACAGTTTTACAAGCTAAGTACATAAAATTATTTTTAAAAATTGCTTAAATAATACAGAAGCATTACAACATCATCCCAAGGTCTTCTGTTGCTTCTGCCATAAGAAGTTACCGGGAGGGGGGGATCCATTTATAGCTCATTTATGTTAGTTTAAAATTAGGGCTGCACGGTTTAATAATTTTAATTGTTAGACTCAACAACAAAAGCTTTGGAGTGACTGCTTAGGACTATGAGAGAAAAATGCCACGCATGATTGCACATTCTCACAGACATGGGCAGGATTAAAATTGACTGGGTGTCAGCTCTACTGATTTGGTTGCCAACTCTGGGTTGGCAAATGCCTGGAGATTTGGGGTGGAGACTGGGAAGGGTGGGGTTTCGGGAGGGGAGGGACCTTAGTGGATTATAATTCCATAGAGTCCACCCTCCAAAGCACCCATTTTCTCCAGGGTGAACTGATGAGTATAAACTGGAGATAAGCCGTGATTCTGCAAGTTCTCTAGGCTCCACCTAAAGATTGGTAACCCTAATTCCTGAAGAAGGTATGCCAACAAATAATGTTCACTATCAAAGGAAACTCATCAAGCAAAATACCTGCAGTTTTATATAGTTAAACTGCCTAAAATAGTAAAGTCCTGATGATGGCTCTAGCAATAATAATAATAATAAGGACAAGTGTTTTCCTTCTTACTCTATTTCAAAGCTGGCCCCATACTCCCCATATTTTGACTATGCAATCGTAAGCCAGGGCATCATGACAGAGACTCCTCTGGAATGAGATGTTGCTGTTCCATTTGTCTCCTTGAGAAGCAACTGCATTCTTGGTATGCAGTGCAGAGAGCCAAAAAAAGGGCCTTCTCCAATGGAATGACAAAGCTCCAGCCCCAGACTAAAGGCTCGAGACATTCCAAAGGAGAGGGACAGCACAGGTGGGCATCTTTGCAGCCAGCCACCCCAGAAGGAGAAGGACAGTAACGGAAAACACTTTTACAGTCATTCCAAAATAGATTGAAGAGGGAGTGCCAGAACAAAGTGCTTTGTAGTATATATAACTACAAGACCAGGACAAGGCCTGAAGTACAGAATTTAACAGGAAATAGCATTAATTACAATTGGAGTGAATAGTTGCTATGAAAGCAAGAAGTGCAAAAGGTCAAAATCACCTAACACTGATGATTTGAGATCTGTTCTTGTGGCATTTTTGGAGTTATTTGTAAGGCAAAATGTATCCGTCTTGAGTCCGGATGGAACTGCACATATCGTGTGACACAGGGTTGCCACCACTAGCTGACAGCTGTGATTTTTCTCCTGTAATGTCTGGAACGTGTTATGATGCCTACATTTCCCTTGCTCCAGTGCCACATAATAGGCTGCTTCTGGTCGAAGCAGAGACACCTACAATGTGATGATCTCAACATGGGTATGCTCCAGGTGGGGCACAGAGGCCTCCAGGAATTCCAACTGATCTCCAGACCAAAAAAAAAATCAGTTCCCCTGGAGAAAATGGCTGCTTTGGAGGGTGGACTCAATGGAATCATCCCCTGCTAAGGTCCTTCACCTCCCCTAAACCCATCCTTCCCATACTCCACCCCACAAATATCCAGGAATTTCTCAACCCAAAGCTGGCAACCCTAGGATCATGTAACCTATGGATCTGGAAGATTTCTAGAATATGTCTGGGGTTGCTGTTATAGGTGATGTCATTTGGAATATGGAGTACAGAAGCCAATGACATAAGAGTACTCCCTACCTTCATACACTCTTCTGTTGTTCAACATGCTTATTAGCAGAGTTGGGGAAATAATCCAATTCCACACATGCAGAATTTATTCCAGTAAACTTTAGGGTTTGCAAAACCCCTAAAACATCAAAACTCTCCCTAGAACTGGAATGAACTAAACACACCCTGTGTTAGTGTTTACGTTAATGAAACTGCACATATACTGTCACCTCGCCAATAACACTCTGGACCTCTTCTCCATTGTTCCACCCACCCACTCCAGTCAATACAACTTGTTGCACTGTCTAGCCTACAATTATCACAGGGGCACTTCAAGGTACTAAGTACAGTATTGGTAGATCCCATGAAATGTAAAGAAGAAATAATTTGTCAGAACTTTAGGGGCATCCTGCATAATATAATATAAAATTACATTCTGTCCCAGTATATTTTTTATTTAGAATACAAAAATTACATTTTGATCTTCTCAAGTGTAGCTAAATAACACTAGCATTTTTGCATAAAAGATGTTCTTAAAACATAACAAATAATTACATTGCACAGGACAAAATCAAGAAGTAAACAGAAAATTGCTATGGATAACCTGCATTATCTATATATATAAAAGAAAGTCCCCTCACTGTAAAATCAACGCCCAGGCCAAACCGCTGGACCTAGAAACACCAGATTTGGGGAGAGCACTCCTACCATGGTGTAGGTGCTCGTTAAGAAGGGATTTTTAGAAATTCAACCCCTAAGTGGGTCAAAAGGGGGAAAATGTGCTCCCCCATTGATTCCTATGTGGCTGCCAGGCTACTGCCTCCCTGCACCCCCCACTCTCTGATTGGCAGCTGCAGAGCTCAGTGTTCTGTGGTTAAAAAAAAACACCAGTTACAGGCGACTGCAGAGAACTAATGACAGTTGAGGAAATCAGGAGTGGCCAACCACCTGTGAGGTGAAGCAAAGCTACTGGCCAGCCTCTCTGATAGCTTCCAACACACTCCCCCCACCTCCTACACCTAACAGGCAGTTGTCTGTCAGGTGCAGCAGCGGTTGCAGTGTGCTTAAAGCCATGAGGGAGCCTGCCCCAGCAGTAACGCCTTAGTGGTCCTGCCAGCCCTGCCTCCACAGTGGCTTCTAATACTTCTCTCCCTTCCCCTCCTACACTGGACAGGCAGCTGCCTGTCAGGTGTAGGAGAGGAGGTAGGATGCTTACAGCTGCTGGGGAGGTTTGCTCAGCAGGATTGCCTTAGCCCTGCTGCTGGCCCAGCCCCCCTGATGCCTTTAAATACAATCCCACCCAACACTAGACAGGCGTTGGTGTAGGAGCAGGACCTGGGTACTTTAATCCATCAGGGACGCCACCCAAGCAGGATCACCTTAGCGGTGCTGCTGGCCCAGCTTAGCCACACTCCCACCCACAATGGAAATATACCCCAAATTTGTAGAAAACTGGTTTCCTTTATTAGGTTATTTAACTTCTCACAATGTGGGTTCTAGAAAATTAGTTCATATGAACCTGCTTAATATCTGATTGCTCAGATGGTGCTTTGAATATGTAGTTATGTCCCACTTCTTAAATGTGACATAAATGAGAGACATTTTTGTAAAA
>NW_015175985.1:1509680-1513715 GCF_001447785.1 Gekko japonicus
TGGCACACCCCCCCCCCCCGGATTGGTCAACTGTAGCCCCGGTCACACTGGGGGAAAAGATGCGGCTGAAGTGCGGCTTTTTTGAACCACATCAAAAGAGATGCTTGGCGGCAGGATCAGACAGATTCCCCCAAGCCGCCGCGCAGTTGCTCCCCAGCACTATCAGATGTCGAGGGGAGGGGAAGCCACAGATCGGTGAGCGAGGCAGCCCGCTGCGCATGTGCGCACCTGTGCAATTTGCCCTGGGGCCTCAGATGCTGCCAGAGATGGGTGTGCCGGCGATCCCACGGCCGCCCCTGCTGCGGATTTTCAGGTAAGTAGTAGTGTTTTCTAGGGGTTTTTTTGATGCGCAGTTTCGCCCGGAAGGGACGGATCGGGATTGGGTGTGCCCCGCTTCCCAGATGTTGCGGTGTGATCACGCCCGCTTGATGCGCCCCCGATCCATCCCTCTTGCGTGGCAAATCCTCCCATGTGACCGGGGCCTGTGTAGCTCAGAGTTCTGAGGTAAAACCTCAGGAGCTGACTTAACAGACGACTGCTTCTTAAATGTTGCCTGCTCCAGAGTGAGCTCACCAAGCAGCCTGGTTATCCTAGCACCTGAGGGCAGAACCACCAATGTGGTCTACAGAGAGGTCCTTCAGTAGAGAGAGGAAAAAAAGTACGTATGTCTCACTTCATTTTTTACACTACAGTCTTCTCCGTTAGAATTCCTACAACAGATGTCACATTTCAAACTTCATATCATCAGTATTATAACTGGATTTACAGAACTTAAATACTGTAGCGAAGCACGGGTATCAGGCTAGTGTAATATATAGGATTGTGGGACTTAGAGTACTCCTGGAGGAAATGGCAGCTTTGGAGAGTGGACTCTATCTTGCTGCTGAGTTCAGTCACCTCCTTGGGGAGGCTTGTTGATTCCCCACTTTTTCTGCTGGTGCCTCAAAGGCTGATGGGATTAAAATGGGGAATGGAGGGTGAAAATGGCAGGATGTGACAGAGGTTAAATGAACCAGGTAAGCGGAAAGTCTCCAACTGTACTGAGGGACCTGATAACCCTATTGATGAGTGGCAGTGTCATTGAAATAAATAGTCCAAACTGGTTTATATCCATCATAGTTTATTTTAGGATGGCAATTGTAATAACTCAGTGCTGTCATCTGCAGAAACGTTTCAGGTGGCGAGCAAGCCAGACTTGTGTTGCTAAATCTTACTAATAATACCATTTGTCAAAGAAAGACATGAAATAATTTCTGCTCTGACAATTTCCATAAATAAATAAATAAATAAATAAATAAATAAATAAATCTTTCCTCACTGGCTTGTTTATGGCATGGATGGTTAATTTGTGGTCCTGGACCACATTTAGTCCTTGAAGCAATTTTATCTGACTCCAGAAAAATATGCCAAACTTTTGTCAAAATACAATGAAAACGTTTCCCAATTCTATTTGTAAGGAAAAGATTTCATGCTAGTGGGCAATTTCTCTATTTCTTCTACTCTTAGATGTCCCCTTTGGATTTTAAATGTAAATGTATATATTTTTATATAATACAAATGAGTGCTTGTGTACTAAGAATCAGCAGCTGCTTTACAGAACCTCACCATTCATGGTGCACCAGTCTGTGCAGTGAACCATACTTCAAAAAAATTCACAAATTGTTCATCTCTGGTTTCTACTAACTACATGCTTGATGGTGTGATATAGTGGTTATAGTGCTGGATTAGGCTTTGTGAGAACCATGTCCACATTCCCATTCAGCCATGCAGCCTTGGGTGACCTTGGGCTAGTCACTCACTTTCAGCCTAACTTAACCTCACAGTAGGGTGAAGAAGATAAAATGAGGAAAAAATGGAGTTTCAGAAGGGATGAAATTAAAATGTGAAAGATACATAGGTGGTATGTAAGTAAAAAGACTCAAGTTACACAGAATTATCAGAATATATGAAAAGCAATTGGTTGCTCTGTAATGGGTATAGAGAGGGCATAATGTAGTACTCACTGGGCTCATCCTCAGTGTACGTGGCATAAGTCTGGTGTGGATGTGTCTTTGGCCAATTCTGCATCTAGCATTCACTCCACTGTTTTACCAAATCCACACTGGAACAGAAATTCCCCTCTACATTGCATACCAATTGTCGGATTTTATGGTATTTGATTGTCAGATTTTATGGTAGCCTCCACACTGCATGCTGGTTTCACTTCCTTTGATCTCTCAGTTTTATGGTACCATCTGCATAGATTTGTGGCTGTTTTATGGCTGTTCAAGGGTGACTCTGTAGTCAGTACAGTACAGTGTTGGCTCGAGGTATTTGAATGTGGTTTTGAGCCGCACCTTTTTCCGTTCCAGTGTGGGTTTGGTAAAACAATGGAGCGAATGCTAGATGCAGAATGGGCCTTTGTTAGTCTTAGACAGCAGAATCTGTAACTAGAGAAAAGGGGAAAGCCAAGAGACTCACCTAAAGCAGTTCTTTGGCATCTAGAACGAGAGTGGCTGTTTCCTTATTCTGTATGTGACGGGAAGCCCCCCATTTCCCATTCTCCTTTCATGCCATCAAATACCATGGCAAAGTTCCTATCCTCATGTTTGAAATCTAGCGTAAAGCTCATGCTTCTGGATCATCTCAGCTTTCTGGGCACACCTAATACAAACGTGGCAGTACATTCAAAAGGCGCTTAACCAGAGAAGATTCCTGCTAAAAAAAGACAGAGCTCATCCTCCAGGCTTAAAGGATTCTAAGAATCCATCTTTCATGGGAGATGTGACTGTTATGGCCATTCTTGAGTGACCTTAAGTGAAGGAAAGGACAGGATGCTTATCATGCTCTCTGGAACCGAATGAAAGCAACTCTCTGGGAATAAGCCATCTAGTCTCAAGCCTTCACCTCAGAGATGAAGCCAAGATACTGGGCCAGTGAGTACACTGCTCGTCTGGGGTACTGATTCACCCTTTCCAAGGATGTTTTATTTGCCATTTATGGATGCCATTTAACAGATGACAGATTATTTTTAGAATACATATATTTCTGTTCTTTTTAAAAAACAACAACCACCTGTGGCAGCCACTACCTCCCACCCCCACTCTGAGAAATCTTCAAGCTATGTAGCTCTTCCTTATAGCCTTGGATTTTTCAAAAGCACTATACTTGAGTGATCCTAAAACAAATCCTCTTTTAAGCACTTTGACTGGGAGTACAGAAGGGTGTTTGAAGAAGAAGAGATTGGATTTGTATCCCACCCTTCATTACTTGAAGGAGTCTCAGAGCGGCTTACAACCTCCTTCCCCTTCCCCTCCCCACAATAGACACCCTGTGAGGTAGGTGGGGATGAGAGAGAGCTCTCTCGAGAACTGCTCATGAGAGAACAGCTCTGAAAGAACTTGTAACTGACCCAAGGTCACACAGGATAAGGCATAATTTAAGGAAGTTATTTCATTATGAAATGTTTCTGAACTTCAAAATAATTGTTCTTATTCTGCTTATGTGTTCTAGCACTAAGAATTCATAGATACACAACAAAGAGAGACACTTGGGTTGGTGGTAAAGAGGGGTTATGTAAATTTCTGCTGGTTATGAGGAAATCAGGAGGGAAGGTGACATGGTATAGTGCGATCTCATCAGATGTCAGAAGCTAAGCAGGGTCCGTACCTGAGTGAGAGCCAGTTTGGTGTACTGGTTAGGAGCGTGGACTCTAATCTGGGAGAAATGGGTTTGATTCCCCACTCCGCCACATGCAGCTGCTAGTATGACCTTGGGTTAGTCACAAGTTCTCTCAGAGCTGTTTTCTCACAAGCAGTTCTCGAGAAGCCCCACCTACCTCACAAGGTGTCTGTTGTGGGGAGGGGAAGGGAAAGGAGATTGTAAGCAGCTCTGAGACTCCTTTGGACAGGGCTGGCTTGCTCACTAGGTGAACTAGACTCTCGCCTAGAGCAGGGCCATCATGGGGACGTCAGACTGAGCCACCCTCCTCCCCGCCAAAAGCCCCCCGTCCCCGCCAAAAGCTTGCGCCGTGCGCCCTGGGCACCACCACCTCTT
>NW_015175985.1:1514121-1553238 GCF_001447785.1 Gekko japonicus
GGCATCAGGTCCGTCTCCTCCCACGTCGTCCACCCAGTTCATTTTTGCGCATGTGTGAAAGGCTTGAATGGCAAGGGCACCAGCGACAGGAGAGCGAGAGAGGAATCCCCCCCCCAATTCTCACCTGCCTCTACACCTGCCAAGCAGAAGGAGGCAGGAGCAGTGCTCCCTCAAAGATGCTGTGCCTTGGCTGCTACATACATTAGTTTGCTCTGGAGCCATCCTTCCTGAGCTAAGACAAAAATCTGTGAGCTGGAGGCTGAAAAACTGTGAGCTAGCTCACACTAACTCAGTTTAGAGGGAACACCAATGTAAATGTGTTCACCTGGATGGCCCAGGCTAGCCTGATCTGGTGAGACTGTGGGAACTAGGAAGGGTCAGCCCTGGTCAGTATTTGGATGGGAGACCACAAAGGCATACCAGAGAAGCTCTGCATTTATGTTTGAAAATTGGTGGATGCGGGGGGGGGCACCAGAAGGTATCCTCGCCTACTGTGCAAAAAAACCTAGAGCCGGCCCTGCCTTTGGATAGTGAAGGGCGGGATATAAATCCAATCTCTTCTCTTCTTCTTCTTCTGAAAGGGTGGCCTCCAAGTAAGACTCTGCAGAGGAAGGCAATGGCAAACCACCTCTGCTTCTCACTTGTCTTCGAAGCCCCTTGCTGGGGTTGCCATAAGTTGGATGCAGCTTGATGGCACTTTACACACAAATATATGAGGAAATAACAGACAGTTTTTAAACAAACAAACAAACAAAAACACCTGCCTCTAAATATGTCAGCTCCAACTTGTGAGGAAGGCTGGCTTCAGCTTTGTTTCCCTTATCAAAGCAGAACTGCAGCCCAAATGCCATTGTGGCTTGAGGCCAGGATAAAGATTTGTGTTGCACTAAAGAAAGAATTCGTCAAAGCTGGAGGTCTGTATTCTGCATGGTTCATTAACCCATGAAAGGGTCTTGGGGATTTGTACTGGGGATAACACTTTACTGGAGATATTGTATTATTCATAGCTCATGTTGTTAACAGCTTTAGCCTAAACAGGAATTGTGTGTAGCTCTATCAGTCCACATAGGGCCAATGTATCCAGAAAAGCAGTAGGACTTAACATTCTGACTCTGCTGATCCTTGTGATTGAGCATAGTGGCCTTGCTTACATCCTGTATATGTAGACTTCAAATGGACACATGCCTATGTGTGTACAAATTGGACATACATTGGCTCCATCCCCATGACTGGAATACAATCTATGGAGCACTTTATTGTGGATTCAGAGACTGTGACAAAATAATAAAAGAAAATAGTGAAGGCATTTTAGTGAAAGGTAAAAAAAGGTAAAGGTTCCCTTGCTCGAAAGCCAGTCGAATCCGACTCTAGGGTTACGGTGCTCATTCTCCGTTTCAAAGCCGAAGAGCCAGCGCTGTCCAAAGACGTTTCCGTGGTCATGTGGCCAGCATGACTAAACACCAAGGTGCATGGAATGCTGTTACCTTCCCACTGAAGTGGTACCTATTTATCAACTTGCAATTTCTTGGCAGGAGCTGGAACAGTGATAAATACTGCTTCAGGTTTGTAATAGTGGTGCTTTGACTGATAAACATTTGTGACATGGGACAGCACAAACCTAGAAATACTGGTCCTCTGCCTATCAATGCTTCATCCTTCCTGAACACCTGCATATTCAGAACAGCTGCTGCATCAGAGTGAAGAAGGAAACTTCAGTGTTAAATTGAAAGCCCTGGGAACAGCTTCCCACATGGTGGTCATAAGGCAAACAACGCCATGCCTGCATGTTGATGTTGTTTGTTATTTAAAATAAAATTTAATACAAATGTAAATACAAAAAAAAGAGAAAGAATACTTTCTAAAATCAATGTGCATTCTGGGTTCTGTTCAGTTTTTTGTTCTTTCACTCACTCACTCACTCATACAAGAGATGCATGATTCAGATGAGGACTGTGCCATCCCAGAACCACTTCAGGTCTCAAAAATGGCACAGAATCCACAAGCCACACAGTCCCAATATGAATTAGGCATCCCACATATGGGAACTGAAGAGTCTGATTGTTACACAGGATGGGGATCCCAGATCCAACCTGTGCACTCTATAATATGTGAATTGGCCTCTTGAGAATTTTTTCTGTAGGTAGAAATGGAGAGATGCCATGGCAAGTTTACAGCATGTAATAATACTTTAGGTCCCTATACTTGAGTCTCAGCTCTACAGTCTCTGGGAATTTTCCTTGTTTAATATTTGCCCTTTGTTTCTCATTAGAATGTTTTGCTTTATGCAACGGCTGCTTTCATCAGCTGTTACTGATTCCTCTTTGGTATTGGCATAGTTGTAGTTCTTAGGCATGCTTCATTAGCAGGCTGTGCCTGCGCAAGGGAGTGGAAAGTTAATAATCCCAAAAGATTATTATTCACACACGCCTCAAGTGTGATAATGTTGATCAGAAATAGATCTTAACTAACATCCAGGATTGGCTCTTTCAAACAACTAAGTTGCAAGTACTTCAATCTTTTGCTGTCTCCTTTTAATTCAGTCACTCTTTCAAAAGATGCTGTCCGGTTCTTCAATGTCCCTCATCCTAGGGTTACCCAGAGATCCAGTGGTGTGGAAGCAAACTCCTCACACTGCAGTCCTAAACTGCTGGGGAGTATGTGCAAAAATGCAACCATACAGGCCTGGCCAATTGGGAGGGAAGAAGGACCCACATCATTGACCTTACCCATATGGTCTAGTATATTCACATAACCAGCAGTGTTACATCATGCTCATCAAGGAAGGAGTTCCTACCAACTGGATGTCATATCTGTAAATGGAGCCACAAGTGATCATACTTAGTCAAGCAGTAAACGGCATAATTCATTTTCTTAATACCCCTTTGCATAATGCTTTGTTCGGGGACATGAGTAGCATCTGAAACTAGGCGAACAGTCTTTCTGATTGGGGGCACTTTACATATTACATCAGGAACATACATAGTTTCACATGTAGATACATGGTGCAGGGGGGGTCACAGTCACCTGTGACCTCCTTAAAGTGAGTGCTTCTATTACACATGTGTTTTGGAAAGCCAAATGCTGCATTTTAGCTTGCTTCAAATACAGCTGATCAAAGCGCATTGGCACAGGGCTACTCAATGGAAGCATTTTTGCATCCCCAGGTCCAGTACCACTAATAATGGCTTCTGTAGGTCTTTTGTAATCTCAGCCTTCCAAGCAATGGGAAGATTATATAAAATTGCCACAGACTTTCATTTGTCCCAGGGGTTTGGGTGTCACATGTCTGCTGCTGTACTGCATTATCTCCTGTGATTAAAAAAACTGTGAACTTAACACAACAAAGTTTGAGTCCAGTGGCACCTTTAAGACCAACAAAGTTTTATTCAAGGGATAAGCTTTCATGTGCATGGACACTTCTGTTATTGCCTCAGAGCAAGTGATCAGACTTGAAAAATGGTTGCTGAACCTAGTTATTTCTATAAATACATTTTATGGTGAAAAAATAAGTGTGGAAGTGGCACGCACGGCACAGGGTTGGTCTCTGATTTCCAAATATAGGGAAGGGTTGAGCTAACAGGAGATTCAGAGCCTATAAAAGCCAACAGAGATAAAAGGATTCTTGGTGACTACAGATTGTCAGAGGTAAGATTGATTATGTCTCTCTCTCTCCTTCCACATATATTTTCTTCTCCCTTCTGCAAAGTCTACCAACTGTGTGGACTTCAGAGCAACCAAGTATAATAATAGATAATAAGGGCTGTTGAATGATAACTAAGCATAGAGATGCAGGGCAATTTTGTTTAGCAAGGAAGTGTGCAGAGGAAAACAGTCTGTCTTTACAGTGTATTTTGAGCCTGCATATGTGGGAAGATTGCAACAAATTCTCAACTGTTGGGGCTGCTGGTGGGTCCTGGATTCTTCAGTACTGATACTGTTTCCTCCTTTGCAGGTCAGACATTTCATCCCGATCATTTCTTCTTTCTGTTGGGAGTAGATAATAAAAAGGTAAACATTCAAAGTGTGGTAACTGATTTTGTTCCCATAAATTGCAGTTATCTATGCTGTCCTTTGTTCTCTGGTTTCTTTTTCTAAATTAGGTCGTTAGGGAGTGATGTAATCCACAGTAATATTGGTAGATGTCAGGAGTTCATATCAAATTATAACTGTGACTTTGCTATCTGGATTCTGCATGCAAATTGTGGCTAAAAGAATATACCTAAAAGAAATAAAAGTGGGCTGTTGGAAATCCCAGCCTTTCATGCTCCCCCGTCATCAGTTGCTGGTGTTTAATATAATTCCTTCCCATTTGAGAGACTTCGTTTCACACTAGCCTTTCATCCTGTGCTTTGAATCTGCTAGGAACTGATGCTTAAAATCTGATTTCATACTATGCACAGCTACACGCCCATCCACTGTACCAGGAGGCTATCTAATTCAGACAGCATTTCACTGAACACAGGTGGCAGTTCCTTTTCCAGGTTGTCTTAACATTACTTTCACCCTCTTCTCCAGCACACACTGGCATTCACCTTGTGTATAATTTAGGGTGTCATTGAATGGGAAAAATTGAACTTGCATTTATGTTGGCAGCAAAAAATACAGAAGTGAAGGCAAGCCAAGCCACAGTACACAGGACTTCTTGTCATTTCCTAATACTCAGAGTACATGCAGAGTTTAGAAACTGAGGAGTGGAAGGCATCCCTCAGCAGAAGCCCTTTTTCAGCAAGGAACTATGCTCAAGACTGAGTAACTTCAACTCTCCATATTAGGCTTCTCCATGACGTGCAATGAGTACTAGTTGCCTCTTCATCTTGGCCACTGTTGGTGGTTTTAAATATTTCCACAAGTAATGGTCCTATTGCAAATAATGTTAACAATTTAAATTTTCTGCGGCCGATAGACTATGGTTAGGATAATAAGAATAGTGAAGGTATGCAGGATTATAAATATCTTTAAAATAATGTAAAAATAAGATGTTCACTGCTAAACCTAGGGCTGCTGCAGTGACTGCTCCTTTTTTATGGAATTGCCTTCCTGAAATTGCTAGGAAAGCTCCCTCATTGTTAAGATTCTACGAGCTGTGCAATGCAGAATTGTTCAGGAGGGCTTTTGACATTGCCACCTAATTTTAATTATACATGCTTATTTGCTGTCATGGATTTTTGATTGTATATTTTAAAATTATCATTTTGACTTGCACTAAGTCTGGTTTTGCAGAAGAGTGAGATTTTGGAGAAAGGTGAGCTAAAAATACCACAAATAAATGAATTAAATACTTAACCTGACTAACAATGCAATCCTATACAGAGTTAATCCAGTCTCTGGTTTAGCTCACATACTGCTGATTGCAACTAGGGATCTTATCATTCAGTAAGCTGTGTAGATGTGTCTGAATGAACTTGGATGTGTCTATTTGCATAGCTATGGTGGTTTATTGCAACTTTCTCACAGGAGATTCCCCTCACCACTCATCTGCCCCCCATTAAAACTAAAAAAATATGCTTTAGATTATTGATATGACTTACTACTTAGATATCTCAATATGCCTTCAGTATCTGCCGATGGACCAAGCTAATAATGCAGTTACATCTTGAATAGATGTTGCAGATATGTCAGGTGCAAAAAGCAGGCAATGCATCCTGTCCAATGTCAGCTATTTAAATTTGATTTTTTTAAAAAAACAACAATGTGAAATTGCTCCATGCTGCATTCTGTATTGGATTTGCACTCCAGATTTTGAACTTCTGCAACTACCTTATGGATGCACAGCAGCCCTTGGCTGTTGCTATTATCATTTCCAAAGCACCGAAGACAAATATTGTCTATTGTGATGCGCCCTGTGATATAGCCCTCCTCCCGACCTGGAGAAAGGGAAAGTCACTCAAAGTGCCATGGGCTCTTTCTTTATCAGATCCCAAATGTGCATCAATCAATCACACTCTCAAAAGAAAGACAATTTATTTTACAAAAGAACAAACATCAACACTTGCAAGAGACCAAAACAGAAAACTTTAAAAAGAACCCAGCTACTTGAACTATCTCACTTTGTCTTTAAAAGCAGGTTCTTGTTTCAGAGAAAGCCTCAGACACGAGGGAAATAAAACTTTCAATCTTGCGGGCTGCACATCAATCCCCCCCCCCTCTGGTTCAGCTGTGGGCAAATCCTCCATCATCTAGAGAGCCTGAGATAAAAAAACCCAAGCCTTCTACCTACCAATTTTATCCCCATTTAATAAACATGACCTTTCCCAGCCAACATGCAAAGGCTTCATCCTTGACAAATATCACCTGTCAACAATTTGTTAAATTAACCAGCCCATAGGGCTATTATCTTTCTCTTAACAGTAATAAAGTTTTAAAGAGCAAGATGCAACTACAACTAAGTAGCACATCTATAGAATACATTGGACATAAAATTGTCATGGGGTAAGAATGTTGGTGATTCTGAAGAATAATGGAGGAAGATTCGGCCTAGAGTTTAGCCTTTCAATTATTAGTAGGTGTATGGAGAAACTGGGTTTCTGTTTCAGCTTATACAGAGTCTCTGCACTGCTACACACCCAGGTAGTCTTGGGAAATGTAAGGACTGTATTTAGTCTGGCAATGTAGAAATACGCTTTTCATTTCAAACATCTTAACCTGGAACAGAATGAAAAGGACTAAATGAAAATGACTTAACCGCTTGTCTTTCTTTTAGCTGCAGCCATGAGCAGAGATTCTGATATGGAGGTTTTTGGGGCGGCTGCGCCTTTCCTACGAAAATCTGAAAAGGAACGGATAGAAGCTCAAAACCAGCCATTTGACGCTAAGACATATTGTTATGTGGCTGAACCCAAGGAGGAATATGCCAAAGGGAAAATCAAGGGCACTGAAGGTGGCAAGACAACTGTCGAAACAGACGATGGCAGGGTGAGCATCTTCTGGAAAGGGGGGGAGGGAAGGGGGGAAGCGTTCACTTTTCAACATATTGAGGTTAACTGGTGTGGTTAGTGCAGCCACCCCTAGTTAGCAGAGTGCTTAAATAAAGCTACAAGGAGCGTCAGTTTACCAGGGTACTCAGTGTACAGTTACACGGATCCATGTTGCAAGTTTACAAGAGAAGTACTTCTCTCTTTATTTGAGACTAGCCTGATACCCGTGCTTTGCTACGGTATTTAAGTTCCGTAAATCCAGTTATAATACTAATGATGTGAAATCTGAAATGTGGTTGTAGGAATTCTAATGGACAAGATTGTAGTGTAAAAAATGAAGTGAGACATACGTACTTTCTCTCTCTCTCTACTGAAGGACCTCTCTGTAGACCACATTGGTGGTTCTGCCCTCAGGTGCTAGGATCACCAGACTGCTTTATGAGCTGACTCTGGAGCAGGCCACATAGAACTGTCCATTTAAGAAGCAGTTGTCTGTTATGTCAACTCCTGCTACCTTCCACGAAAGTGATGGCCTCTCTACTTGTGTTCCTGGATTGTTTTGCTCATATGGAGACTGTGTTGTTCTGAGCACCTCAGGGTGATCTTGGTGGTACTTGGCCTGTACAGCTCAGTGCACTGCAGGAGTACTATGTGCAAATGTCTTTGCTGCTTTCCTAAGTTGCCTCCTCCTTGTAGCGTTGGTGTATCTGGCTCGACGTTTGCCAGGAGCTTTCTATGGGGCAGTAAGAGGTGAGAGGTGTGAGGAGGAGTTGGTGTGAGGGAGGGGTGATGTGGTGGACATTTCTTCAGGTTCATGAGGGAGGCACGCATTGAAATAGCTCATAGAAATGTCCTTTACTATCTCCCCATAAACATTCATACTCTGGCCCTGCTCCTATACCTGACTGACACTGGCCAGTCTGATGTTGGGGGGATTGTATTTAAAGGCATCGAGGAGGCTGGGCCAGCAGCAGGGCTAAGGCAATCCTGTGAGCAAACCTCCCTGGCAGCTGTAAGCATCCCACCTCCTCTCCTATACCTGACAGGAAGCTGCTTGTCCAGTGTTGGAGAGGGAGGGGGGAGGAGTATTAGAAGCCACTGTGGAGGTGGGGCTGGCAGGAT
The DNA here is from genome assembly GCF_001447785.1 of Gekko japonicus. Taxonomy (NCBI): domain Eukaryota; kingdom Metazoa; phylum Chordata; class Lepidosauria; order Squamata; family Gekkonidae; genus Gekko; species Gekko japonicus. The sequence goes on from NW_015175985.1 coordinate 1,522,158, forward strand.
CACTAAGGTGTTACTGCTGGGGCAGGCTCCCTCATGGCTTTAAGCACACTGCAACCGCTGCTGCACCTGACAGACAACTGCCTGTTAGGTGTAGGAGGTGGGGGGAGTGTGTTGGAAGCTATCAGAGAGGCTGGCCAGTAGCTTTGCTTCACCTCACAGGTGGTTGGCCACTCCTGATTTCCTCAACTGTCATTAGTTCTCTGCAGTCGCCTGTAACTGGTGTTTTTTTTTAACCACATTTTAACCTCAGAACACTGAGCTCTGCAGCTGACCAATCAGAGAGTGGGTGGTGCAAGGAGGCAGCAGCCTGGCAGTCAAATAGGAATCAATGGGGGGAGCACATTTTACCCCTTTTGACCCACTTAGGGGTCGGATTTCTAAAAATCCCTTCTTATTGAGCACCTACGTCATGATAGGAGCTCTCTCTCTGAATTTAATGTTTCTAGGTCCAGGGGTTTGGCCTGGGCATTGATTTTACGGTAAAGGGACTTTCTTTTATATATCTAGAAGTACACTTTGATTAGGAAAGAGCAAAGACATGACAGAGTACTAACTTACTTGCTAAAGAATGGAAGCAGATGGCAAGAGGCCCATCTGCCTCATGGTGCCAAGAGGAGACCACATGTCTCTTTCTTGGTTTGTGCAGAGAGAGAGATCATCTTCAAGTGAGGTAGAGAGTGGAAGGAAGAGGAAATGGTCCCTAAGATCACAATCTGCATTTCAAAGGGGACAGTGGCAGAAGAGTAAAGACAGGAAGAAAGGGCAGTGTGCCTGTCTAGCTATCTAGCCTCTCTTGCCACTCAGTCTGGAGGTCAGAGACAGGGAACATCACATCTGGAACTTCCAATACAACAAGCATTACCTGATTTTCAATGAAAGAAAAACACAGCCAAGATAGATCGGTCTTGGGTTTTCCTGTTATCTCATTTTCAATTGTACAGTGCCATAGAGTATTGGGTTTTAACATGGGCAAATAGGTTTACATTCGTGAATGGTTTTGAAGCCTAATGATTAGCTTGGGGCAAAACTCACTCTCTCTCTCATTGGATTGTTGCGAGCTTAAATTGGAGCAAAATTTATAAAGTGCTTTCTCTGCCAGTATGAGCTATAAAAAATAATTCTGTAATGGAGACCAAGTCCTATGAGGAAAGGTTGAAGGAGGTGGGTATGTTTAGCCTGGAGAAGAGATGACTGAGAGGTGATATGATAACCATCTTCAAGTACTTGAAGGGCTGTCATCTAGAGGATGGTGTGGAGTTGTTTTGTGTTGCCCCAGAAGGTTGGACCAGAACCAATGGATAGAATTTAAATCAGAAGAGTTTTTGGCTAGACATCAGGAAGAACTTCCTGACAGTTCGAGTGGTTCCTCAGTGGAACAGGCTTCCTTGGGAGGTGGTGGGCTCTCCTTTGGAAGTTTTCAAACAGAGGCTAGATGGCCATCTGACAGCAATGCTGATTGGGTGAACTTAGGCAGATCATGAGAGGGAGGGCAGGAAGTGTTGCCTCAGTGCTTAGTTCTTGTGGCCCTTTCTTACATGCCCAGGGAAATGCTGCTTGCCACTTTGAGGTCAGGAAGCAATTTTTCCCTAGGCCAGTTTGGCCAGGGATCCTCAACTTTTTTGTCATCTTCTGGGCGTGGAACAGCGTTCACTGCAGGTGTGGAGGGGGAGGTATTTGTGAATTTCCTGCATTGTGCAAGGGGTTGGACTAGATGACCCTGGAGGTCCCTTCCAACTTTATGATTCTATGATTCTAAGAACTTGGTTAACCAAGCTTCTGAGGAAATAGTAATTCTTTTTTTTTAAAGTTTTCTCCTTGTCCTAAAGGCATGCAGGCTACAAATTACGTGGTCATTTAGCTATTTATTTTAGTGGGGCTTTCAACTCAGCTCTCCCACCCATCCCAGGCTATGGGATATGCTAAAGGAAAGTGTGCCTAGGACCATGTGTTTGGGTCTTCTTGGGGCAATTAAAAATATTCTGGAAGGTCTATGAAATGATTAAACTGGTACCATTTTTACTGTGATTTTTGTGGCTGTGATGTTATTCGTTGTTGTTGTGATGATATTTTAAATATTTGTTTTATGGGTTTTTAGCTGCGTTTGATGCCTTGATTGGAAGCAAAGAAGCAGCATATAAATATTATATTGAAGCAAACACATTATTTTTTTTAAAAAAAACAGGCTGTAGGTCCTTACTTAGTACACAGCCTCAAATGGGAGAAAGGTTAAAGGATAAACTCAAGTACAAAGTAGTGGTAATGCTGGCAAAAAGATTCTGTGAAGTAATAGGCATGAGCAAAAATGATCTCTCTTCTAAAAACATTTTGTTAGAATTATAACCTTGTTCTGTCGCTAGGTCCTCCTGTTATGCCCTTTGTATTTCAGACACTGACGGTGAAGCCAGAAGATGTGTATGCCATGAATCCACCTAAATTTGACAGACTTGAGGACATGGCAATGCTGACACATTTGCATGAACCTGCAGTTTTGTACAACCTCAAAGACCGCTACAGTTCCTGGATGATCTATGTAAGTTGGTGCCATCATGGAACAAAGAAAGACTAGCCAAGTGGGTCATTCTAATGATACTTCTCTTCACTTTCATGCAGACTTACTCTGGCCTCTTCTGTGTTACTGTCAATCCATACAAATCGCTGCCTGTGTACAACCCAGAGGTGGTGGCTGGCTACCGGGGCAAAAAGCGTTCAGAAGCACCTCCCCACATCTTCTCCATCTCTGACAATGCCTATCAGTTCATGTTAACTGGTATGTGTGCTTCATAACTACAAAGCACAAGAAGAAGAGCAGTGCAGTAGAAGCATTCATTATAGCATCAGTATTAACAAACCTTTTTCGTATATCTTGTTAAAGTGACGATACTAAATTGGGAGGGGTAGCAAATACGATAGAAGACAGAGTCGGGATACAGGATAATCTTGATGACAGACTGGAAAACGGGGCTAAAACAAATAAAATGAATTTCAATGGGGATAAATGTAAAGTTCTGCATTTAGGTAGGAAAAATCAAATGCATAAGTATAGAATGGGGGAGACATCTCTTGGCAGTTGTATGTGCAAAAAGGATCTAGGGGTCTTAGTAGACTATACACTGAACATGAGTCAGCCGTGTGATGTGGTAGCTAAAAAGCAAATTACATTTTGGGCTTTGTGAACAGAAGTATAGTGTCCAGATCACGCAAAGTGATGGTATCACTTTAGTCTGCTCTGGTTAGACCTCACCTAGAGTACTGTGTTCAGTTTTGGGCACCATAATTTAAGAAGGATACAGACAAGCTGGAACGTGTCCAGAGGAGGGCAATGAAGATGGTGAGGGGTCTGGAGACCAAGTCCTATGAGGAAAGGTTAAAGGAGCTGGGTATGTTTAGCCTGGACAGGAGACGACTGAGAGGTGATATGATAACCATCTTCAAGTACTTGAAGGGTGTCATACAGAGCATGGTGCAGACTTGTTTTCTGTTGCCCCAGAAGGTCAGACCAGAACCAATGGGTTGAAATTAAATCAGAAGAGTTTTTGGCTAGACATCAGGAAGAACTTCCTGACAGTTCGAGTGGTTCCTTAGTGGAACAGGCTTCCTCAGGAGGTGGTGGGCTCTCCTTCTTTGGAGGTTTTTAAAGAGAGGCTAGATGGCCATCTGACAGCAATGCAGATTCTTTGAACAGGCAGATCATGAGAGGGGGGGCAGGAAGGGTTGTCTCAGTGCTTAGTTCTTGTGGCCCATTCTTACATGCCCAGGGAAATGCTGATCACCACATTGGGGTCAGGAAGCAATTATTCTCCAGGCCAGTTTGGCCAGGGATCCTGGAGAGGTTTTTTGCCATCTTCTGGGCATGGAGCAGGTCACGGGGTGGGGTGGGGTGGGGGAGGTAGTTATGAATTTTTTGCATTGTGCTGGGGGTTGTACTAGATGACCCTTGAGGTCCCTTCCAAGTCTTTGATTCTACCTTAGTAATTAACACTGTTAATTAGCAACTCTCTTTATACCATAGTGAGTGTAATTTCTCGATTTCACTTTCTCTTTTTGCCAGATCGTGAAAATCAGTCTATCCTAATCACGTACGTAGACTCTTCAAGATAATCCTTTTCTACATTGCCAAAAGTGAAATTGAGTCCCAGCTAATGTATTTTAATTTCTCTGTATCTCATCCTTTCTTGTTCTTGACAGTGGAGAATCTGGTGCTGGAAAGACGGTGAACACCAAGCGTGTCATCCAGTATTTTGCAACAATTGCAGCTGAAGGGTCCAAGAAAAAGGACTCTCAATCCAAGATGAAGGTAAGATGAGTCAATCTGGTTCTAGACAAGCAAATAAATGTATGATCACGTGCCTTTATGACCTATTACTCATCCATAGCTTACTGCAGAGAGTCTAAGCAATTAAACCTTTAAGCTTGACTTTGGGTTCTGTGCCTGCCGTTTGCACCGTTCTTTTTTCTCCAGTGTATTTATTCTGCAGTTACAACCAAAAAATACAGTTTTTCTTAATTGAAGTGAAAACATCACTTGTGATCCTGAAACTGACCAAACTATTTTTGAAACTGATTAGAGCAGTTGTAAAGTTCTCTCTTTTTTTTTTGCTAAGCTCTAGTGTATTCTCTGTTGTTATTGGCCGCTGTGAAAAATGGAAAAGAGTCACCACCCTCTGCCGTCCCCCTTTTTCATTGCCAAACAAGCACAATTTTGAATTGTTTTTTAATTATTAGGTTTAATTTTCTTATAAGTGGTATGAGAATAGTGATAAAACATTAAATCCACCATATGCAAGATAATGCCAGATCTACACATACTCAAGGGCAGGAGGCTGGAGAAAGAGAAGGAAGAAGAGGGGCGATGGTTGGGGGCAGGAAGAGACCCTCCAGCATGATATCCCAGTTGATTTCCAAAAAGGAACTCAAAGGCATTTCCCCACTTGCTGGATCCAAACTCTGTAATTCCAGTTTGCTGTGAGAACAAAAAAGCACTTGGGAGGCTTGCTGGGTATTCTGAGATACTCAGCTGGCTGGGTTAAAGCTTTTTTTCCATTTCTCCCACGGTCACCAGCTGAGTATTGGTGACAGCCACAGTGCTCACTGCTGGGCTTGGTTGGTGGCATACAACCTGATGCCGGTCTTTCCCTTCCCCCTTCATCCCCTCTTTCAGAGCTTGCAAAGAGGCTTCTCTGAGAGCTGCCAGAGAAGCACATTTTTCTGTCATTTCTTTTTTTCAGTGATCCACAACTAGCATAGTCACATATTGCTACAGTCAAGCCGCTTATAAAAAAAAATGACTTAGGTAGATAATGCTTTCCCAGCCAAAAGGCCGAGAAGCGATAAAATGGAGCTTGCACATAATGAATGGCAGAAGGTACAGAGTGGGTGAAATGACCTCAATGTGGGCAGGGGAGAGAACTTCAAGGGCCAGCAAAGGGGTGGGGAAGGGAATCTGAGTGAATCTGTATGCTTTTGAATTATCTTTATCTTTGCACAAAACTACTCTCAGAAAACCTGGGAAAACAGCAACCAGAAAGCAAACTGAGCACTGAAGGGGGGAAATCAATGCAGAATGAAAAAGAAAACCCAATGGAGATGCACAGCAAAATGCATACTGGGCCTATGATGGTCTGCTGAAGAAAGACAGGCTTTGAACAACCTCTTGTTTGCCCTTATGGCTAGAACGGTAGTTAGGGTTTGATTGAGTAATCAAACCCTAAACTACATGATCTACACTGTACAGCAAAGTGACTTCAAGCGACTCAACCACGACATCTGGGACCTATGAATCAGAAAAAGGAACATCTGAGACTTCTGACTCAGAGAAAGGAGTAGCAGCCCCGAAGCAACTTAAAGTTAAACTGGAATATAAGAAGAAAAAGAAGAAACTGGATAAATGAACTGAAATATAGCATGCAGTCCACCCAATGAACATTATTAAAAAAATAATTCAAGCTATTTTTATAGAATGTAATAACCTAGATTTATACCTTTTTTCCATTGTAGGAACGTTAAATACAAAATTTACTTTTTGATAGTAATCGATCCTTGCCTTATTTAGCTTTTGTTTTAGTTTTAGTGTTGTTCCCATTCCCCTGCCCTATAGGATGTAGTGTAAAAATCAATAAAATTATTAAAAGAAAAATAAAAAATTCTTCATTTCTTTCTCAGCCATCTCTAAAAATTGTCCATTTTTAAGTAATCATACATTTAGCCTCCATCTAACTTTTTTTTGGATTATCTTTAATCTTCAATAATAGCAGGTTGTGGTCTGCAAAGGATTGTGGCATAATATCCATATCTTCAATTTCCTGGAAGAGATTTGATGTAATCCAACACATATCAATTCTGGACCAAGATTTATGTCTGTCAGAATAAAAAGTATAATCTTTTTCAGTTGGATTTCTAGTTCTCCAAAGATCAATCAGTTTGTATTCCTCAGCCAATTCTAGAAAAGATCTTGGAAGTAAACCTTTGGAAGGTTTAATCTTCTTAATGGTTCTCCTGTCTAGGTCTTGATCAAAAACCAAGTTGAGATCTCCAATTATACAAATATCCATGTAGTCATATTTTGTTATTGTTTCCTTCATCATTAAAAAAAATTACCCTGTGATTCATTTGGTGCATTTATCACCACCAATAAGATTTTCTTGTCTCTAATATTTATTTCAAGTAGCAGAAATCTTCCATTTTCTGATGAGAATACTGAAATAGGTTTTAATTTTTCTTTGATATATACAGCTATTCCTCTTTTCTTTACATTGTCTGAAGAGGTGAATAACTTACCAAGCTTCTTATTAATCAAATAATGTTCATCTTTATGTCTAATGTGTGTTTCTTGCAAACATACAATATCTACATCTATCTTCTTAAGTTGTTTATATGTCTTTCATCTTTTCTCAGGTGAATCTAGTCCATTTACATTTATCGATGATATCTTGGTTGTTGATGAGTCCATTATGACCTATTCTTATTATTACCATTTCTATTTCTCGTTGTCATTCTTTGTGGTCGACCTTCCATTAATGGTTTTTTGGCTGTACTGGCCTCAAGTTCTTCATCCAAGGCTCTTGAGTAGGTTTATGCTTCCTCAGATCCAGTTTGGTGTAGTGGTTAAGTGCGTGGACTCTAATCTGGGAGAACCGGGTTTGATTTTCCACTCCTTCACTTGCACCAGCTGGATGACCATGGGCAACCCATGGTTCTGACAAGAGCTGTCTGTCATGCCTGCCCCTGCTGATGCCATGCCTGCCCTTGCTGATGCCCCTGAGGAGGCACCTGCCAGCCAGGAGCCTGTGGACTTACAGGCTCCCGAGGACAGTACTGCAGCAGAAAGGCAAAGACTGGATCCTGTAGCTGAAAGCTATCTAAGTGGTGAGGAGGATAGAGCCTCCCAGGGAACACCTGCAAGGGATCAGTCTCTGCTGCAGCCCAGTAGTTCATCAGACTCGCCCCCACCTGTAACCAGGCTCCGGAATGTAAGGAAACAGCAGCTGAGAGAGCGAAAGCAGAATGCACGCATGCGTGCCAGAAGATCTCTCAGCCCTGACTATTGACAGGATCCTGACCTTGCTCCCGGCTAGCTAATGAGTTGATTAGCTACACTGTATATCTGCAAGTCTGTTGCCAGCAGTCATTTGTGCTGGCAAATGTTGTTTGTCAGGACCTGAATCCTTGCATCTCTGCTCCAGACCTTCTGGAATTCTTATCGGCTTGATCCTCGACTTTTGACCCTCGGCTTCGTTGACCTTCGTTCATCTCTGACTCCTCTGGTATCGTGATTTATGGACTTGAAACCTTGGTATGTCTGACCCTGCTTCTGGACTGTGATTTAAACCTTGCTACCTGATTTGCTCGGCTTGACCTCGGACTGTTCCTGGACTTTGGCTTACTTACGTCACGCCCCCTGGTCCTGCCGTGAGACTGTCCTTGAAAGGGCAGTAATTGAAACAGCTCTCTCAGCCCCACCTACCTCACAGGGTGTCTGTTGTGGGGAAGGGAAGGGAAAGGAGTTTGTAAGCCGCTCTGAGACTCCCTTGGGTAGTGAAGGTGGGGTATAAATCAAATCTCTTCTTCTTCTTCTTCTCATAGTAACTTTTGTTTTTTCTTTCTTTGTTTCTTCCCATTGTAGAAGTTTTCCATAATGATCCAAAAAGTATTTTGCCTTAAACGTGGAGTCCAGTCTAAATCTTTGACCATCAAATGTGAAAAAAATTCCTTCTGGGATAAGCCATCAAAATGTGATTGAATTTGCTGTCAGTTTGGAGGTCAGAAATACATATTCTCAATTTCCAGTCTGTGGATCAGCGATGGTGGTCATTCTCCCTGGACCTCGGGGGAGTGGCTCGCACACCAGCGGTATGGAGGGGTGCTACCTCAAGTAGCACTCACACGGAGCCTTTGCGATAGGCTCCAGGCCAGAGGGCTTTTGAGGGGCAGCCTCTTCGACGGCTCAATGCCGGAGAATTGAGGCTTCCCTCCGCCCTGACAGTCATGCTGCTGTGTGGCCCTCGGGCACAAGCTGATTCGACTGGGACAAGCACTGGAGATCTAGCGGAAAAGCAATTACTGTTAGCGAGGTCAGAGAAATGACCAACAATGAACTTGAGTTCAAAATAAGCGGAATAATTTAAAAGAGAACTACCCCCCCCCGTGGGAAAAGCGGAGTGCAAAGAGGGACACCTCTTATGCGAATGGACAGATAAGTGAAACGAAGCGGCGGGGGGGGGGAACAAGCAGCGATTTTATTTTGAGAGACTTACTTGAGCGCTGACATTGAGGCAACGATTTTTTGAGCCCGTGAGAAGCGGTTTAAAATTGTAAACAATCGTATAACATGGCGGCCTCGCAAAGAAAGTTTAAAATGAAACCGGCGGGTAGTCAGAGTCCAAAACCGGAAGAGGGAGCAGACATCATGAAAATGTTAGCAGATATGCTCAAGCCGGTGGTGGAGCAACTCGATGGTATTAACCAGCAACTGTCTTCCTTGAATCAAAACTTCGCATCTCAGCAATGCCAAATGGCAGAGACAGATAAGAAGGTGGAGCATGCAACCGAGAGAATTAAAGAGATAGACACCACAAATAAGAAAATGAAGAAAAGAATGGGGGAAGTTGAAGCAAAACAAAACTTTCAAGAAAACCATTTGCTACAGCTACAAATGGAAAAAGCCAATATGATTCTCAGATTCCAGGGAGTGCCTGAATTGGAAAAGGAGGATCTGAGGAAGCTTTTCAGCAAGATCATCGCCCCAGCAATAGGCTCAACAGCAAATGAACTAGTAAAAGAGATGTAGACTATAGGGCATACTCCAATTATATTTTAAAAAATAGCCTGCCTGGAGAAATTGTGGTCAGATTCTCAAGAAGACAGACCAGAGATGCTATTTTAAAAGTGACTTCAGTAACTCCACTGAAACTGGGGAATACAAACATTAAAACTTTAATAGACATTCCATTTGAAATTCGCCAAAAGAGGAAAAGCTATAAGGACTTAATTTCTTTTCTTCAAACCAATGGAATTTCGTACAGGTGGGCGATCCCAGAGGGTGTCATCTTTAAAATCAAAGAAAAAAGAAAAAAGATTGACTCCATTTTTAAAGCCAAAGAATTTTTGAGACGTCAGTTGGGATCGGAGAAAGAATCCAAAGAGGAAGAATTGAAATCAAGTGACTCTGCTACCTCTGGAACGGATGAAGACTCTGCTATAGAAACGGGTGCAGGCGCAATGAAAGCTACATATGATTTCAGAGACAGAAAACCGAAGGACTCTGAAAATGGCCTTTTGAAGCAAATAACAAGAAGATGCTCAGAAAGTTCTCTCACAATAACTAATATACTAACATTGAAGCCGAGACAAACAAGAACTCTAAAAGTATATTGTTGTACTAACACTTTTATTAATAACACTTAGATTAACACGGATATGGTCTCCTCCTCTTGGGTTTTTAGTATAGTGTGGTTATCTTTCCTTTATCCTTAGATGTAGTCCCATTCCCTCATATTTTCTTTGTAGTTTGGTAGTCTAATATAAAAATAATAAAAATATCCCTCCAGGGATTAAAAAAGAAAAGAAATACATATTCTTTTCTTCTTTGTCTTATTTTCCAGGGGATTTCTCTTACAATCTTTATTTCCTTGTCTTGTATTTTAAGAGTATTATTCTGTGCTGCTTTCCACACACGTTTTCTGACCATCTTCTTAGTAAATTTCACATGTACTTTCCTTGGAAGGTCATTCTTCCTTGCATAGGCAGAGTTAGCGCTATATAAAAAGTCAATCTCCCTCTCCATTTCTTCATATTCAGCTTCTATGAAGTCCGCCAAGCCTTCTGCCATAATTCTAATTAGCTCCTCTCCTTTTTGTTCAGGTACATTCTGAAATCTCAGTATGTAAGCAGCTCTATCCATTTCCAATTGTATCAGAGAGTCCAGGGCCATTTTCTGCTGTGTATCTAACCTGTCCATCCTCAATGATGCTGCTTCAGCTTTCTTGGCTTGTTGTGCCACTACTGTTATTTCCTTTTTATTTTCTATTAGTTTTTTGTTAAAACCACCCATTTTAACTTTTACATCTCTAGTCTCAGTGTTTAAGTTTTTCATTTGATCTGTGACTTGTATTAAAGCTGTCTAGACCTGATTTAGGCCCGCTTGTAGTCTGTCTTTAATCAAATAGAAAATTCTCTAACCATCTTTTAGTACACACACATACAAACACCCACAAACAGAGGAGAAAAAATAGATAGATTACAGGCCTGTTCAATCTTTTCTGTGTCTCCTCAGTAGTCCAAGCACATCATGCTTCTCTTTCAGGTCTCTTTACAGTTCTCCAGATCACAGCTAAGTCCCAGTCCCAGTTTAATTAGCTCCCAATATATTCCAAGTGTAAATTGAAAGGAAGGCAAATCCAAAACCAATGACAGATGGGAAATAATAAAGGAAATCCAAACTGCTTTTATATTCCAACCAGGTAAAATCCAATGAAGTCTAATAGGTAAAAATCAATTTTCCAGTAATAATAATAACAAAAAAAGAAAAAAATAATCCAACTAAGGTGAGTGGAGAAAACAGCCAGTATTTCCTAAATTTAAAATCCAGCAAAGGTGGGTATAAGAGTAGCTAGTGTTTCCAGTTTTATAATCCAACAGGTAGGAAAAAAAGTTCACTTCTATGTTCTAATTGCCACTTCTAGTTACCAGCCAGCTTACATTCTGCAATCTTCCTTTCCCATCAACAGGAAAAACCAAATCCAGTTCAGACATCCAATTCTAATTGTTTTTAACTTATTACTCCCTTTAATAGCAGCTTTTCCCAGTCTCAGGGAGATCAGAGAAAGTGAAAGTTAAATTCACGGAGGGAGTGAGGTGAAAAAAGTAGGGGTTTTTTTGCAGGCTTTAAATACTCTCTCTCTCTTCCATTCCTTTTTCAAGTTTCTTTGTGTAAGAGTATTTATAGCCAGATAGCCAGATAGGGAGGGTAAACCTTTAAATCTTTAATTACTCACGGTCTTGAGGAGTTTGCAAACAGATTCTCTTTGTTGTTTCTTCTTGACCTGTTTCATGCAGGCAGCTGAAAGCCAAAATGGCTCTGTACCCACTAGGAAATTGGGGTTTATCTCCAGATTACAACTCCCAGTATAGCTGAGAGAAGCAACCCAAAATTGAACCCCACTATTTTAAGATACCCCCTCCAGGGGCCTCCTTGGGTCTAGAATCCTCTAGGCTGTCCCAAAAGTGGGCCGGTTCAGAACATCTCAAGAGCTCCCTGAGACATTACTGACCTTGCTGCTGCATCAACCAGAAGTCCAAACTGATTTTGAAGCACACAAACAGCCAATGCAATGTTTTGAAGATATGCATAATATGTGCATATCAGCCAACTCCTGATAGTTTTGCCATGAAGCTGATAAGAATAGATTCAGTACCAAACAAAGAAAATACTTCTTTACTCAACAAGTATTAACATTGTGGAATTCCTTGCCAGTGGAAATAAGGACGACCATGAACATAGATGGCTTTAATAGGGGATTATACAGATTCATGATCATGCATCATTGGCCATGATGAAGAAGAATCCTCCATTGATTGTAACCTCTGAATATCAGTGCTAGGAGGTAACAGTTGTGCCCTGTTTGATGGCACTCCTAGGTAACTGCTTGGCCACTGTGTAAAACAGGATGCTGGACTAGATGGACTATTGGTCTGGACTCTTATTATGTTCTTATATATTTGAAGTTTCCAAATGGTCTTCAAAAGTGTGTTACAATAGTCAGACTTAAGGTAACTTTTGCATCAATCAGCATAGCTAGATTCATTTGTGTCCAGGAAGGGAGTCAACCTCCAAGCTAGATATAGCTGGAAGAAGGCTCTGCACAATTGGAGTATGCTGTGTAATCATGACATTCTTTTACACTGCAAATGCAATGAACCTGTAAGTGCTTGAAGAGTGTGTTCTAACCAATATCCCTCTAACTTGTCAACTGTTGGGAGCAAAAATTCTACTTCATGAGCCAAAAAATCTATGAGCATAAAAGTTGTGAGTGAGCCTAAATTTTGTTTATTTTTTTAATTTTAGTTTGGAAATGGAAAGAAAGAAAGGGAGAGGAGAGAGAAATGGAGGGTAGGAAAGGAAAAGAAATGGAAAAAGAAAGGGAAAGAAAGGGAGAGAAAGAAAGGGAAATAACAGGAAAGAAAGGAAAAGAAAAGAAAAGAATGGGAGGGAGAGGAGTAGAAAAAAGGGAAAGGGAAAAGGAAATTGAAAGAAAGGGAGGAAAAGTGAAAGAAATGGAAAAGGGGAGACCCAGAAAGAAGCCATGCAGTGGGAGGAAGAGGGGGCTTCAGGTAGCAGCTGTTGCTGAGGAAAAGGAGGCTTGTGTTCAGCCAAAAATCTATGCACTGGGGACTAAAATTCCTTGCGCCAGCACACATTAGCTCAGCTTAATGGAAACACCCAGTTCTAACAATTTCTGTGTATAACTGCAGTGCTTTCCTTTAATCAAATGGGTGGCTTGGATGTAAAACAGATGTAAAACATCCAACAGTGGATCACAGGATGCTTCTAAATGACCCATTGCCATGGAAGGCACATGCCATCCCCCACTAAGTTATTATCACCATTGAACACAGAATCTCCTAGTGTATTAGCTGGACCCAATTGCTTGTGATCATCTTCCCATACATTTCAGAAACAACTTAAGAGGTGATTTTTCATGAAAAGCTCTTGTGGAAATTACAGTCTTAATGGCATGACTTAAATTAGGATGCCTAGTGAGTTATGATAAGAACATAAGAGAAGCCAATGTTGGATCAGGCCAATGGCCCATCTAGTCCAACACTCTGTCACACAGTGGCCAAAAATACCAGGTGCCATCAGGAGGTCCAGCAGTGGGGCCAGGACACTAGAAGCCCTCCCACTGTTGCCTCCCCCCCAGCACCAAGAATACAGAGCATCACTTGCCCCAGCCTGAGAGTTCCTATCTATACCTTGTGGCTAATAGCCACTGATGGACTTCTGCTCCATATGCTTATCTAATTCCCTCTTGAAGCTGTCCATGCTTGTAGCCGCCACCACCTCCTGTGGCAGTGAATTCCATGTGTTAATCACTCTTTGGGTGAAGAAGTACTTCCTTTATCTGCTCTAATCTGACTACTCAGCAATTTCATTGAGTGCCCACGAGTTCTTCTATTGTGAGAAAGAGAGAAAAGTACTTCTTTCTCAACCTGCTCTGTCCCATACATAATCTTATAAACCTCGATCATAAACCTCAATAATGATAAAGCTGCAGTTTATAACCAGATCTCCCAATCCAACACACAACTCTCTGGACCTCAATATCTGCAGAAAATATGGACAACAGAGCTCATCATATACATATACTACCAATAATTCAATTATTATGTGGTTTTGATTCTCAAATATTTCTTCGAACAGGGGACATTGGAAGATCAAATCATCAGTGCCAACCCTTTATTGGAAGCATTTGGGAATGCCAAGACTGTGAGAAATGACAACTCCTCTCGTTTTGTAAGTTGCATAATATTTATAGAGGCAGGTATCCAACCATGCACTTCCACAGACCTAATAGCACACAAGTCTTTGGAAGAGGGGGTTACTTTTTTAACATTGACAAATAGATCTCAAGCCTAAGGAAGTCTACTCAGAAGTAAGTCCTTTATTATTCAATAGAGCTTACTCACAGAAAAGTACCTTCAGGATTGTTCTTGCAAAGTCTCTGAATTTATTTATTTTTATTTTTTTACTGACTGTTCCATCTTTTGTACTTGGCCAGGGGAAATTCATTCGGATTCATTTTGGTGCCACTGGAAAGCTGGCCTCTGCAGATATTGAGACCTGTAAGTAATTACTTTTTGGATGATGCTTCCATTCTAGATCCCTTCCAGTCCGGCCATGGGATGGAGACGGCACTTGTCACCCTCATGGATAACCTCTGGAGGCATCTGGATCGGGGTAGATTGGCAGTACTGTTACTGTTGGACCAGTCAGCAGCATTTGACATGGTCGACCATCAGCTACTGATCCACTGCCTCACTGACACTGGAGTCTAGGGGCTTGCCTTGCAATGGCTTGCCTTCTTTCTCCAAGGTCGGGGACAAAGGGTGGCACTGGGGGAACAGCTATCCTGAAGGCACCCACTGGACTGTGGAGTGCTCCAAGGGGTGGTGCTGTCCCCAATGCTTTGTAACATCTATATGCACCCCCTTGCCCAGATTGCTTGGAGGCATGGGCTGGGATGTTACCAGTACGCAGATGACACCCAGCTCTATCTGTTGTTGGGTGGACAGTCTGACTCCAAACTGGAAGATCTGGACTGGGCACTACAAGCTGACTGAAACTGAATCTGATGAAGACAGAAGTCCTGTTCATGAGCCAGGGCAGTCTGAGGGTAGGGATCCTGCTCCTGACCTTCGATGGGGCACCGTTGGTGCCAGCGCCAGAGGTTAGGAGTCTGGGAGTGCTCCTGGATGCCTCCTTAAAAATGGAGGCCCAGACAGCAGCCACTGCCAAATTGGCCTTTTACCACCTTCGGTTGATCAGGCAGTTGGTTCCCTTCCTCGAACACAATGACTTTGCAACAGTGATCCATGCTATGGTCACCTTGAGATTAGACTACTGTAATGCTCTCTACATGGGGCCGCCCTTGTCTCAAATCCGGAAGCTACAGCTAGTGTAAAATGCTGCAGCCAGGCTTCTGATGGGTCTCCCTATGCAGGAGCACATCCAGCCTGTGCTGAAAGCATTGCACTGGCTGCCAATAGAATACTGAATTCGCTTCAAGGTGCTGGTTCTTACCTTTAAAGCCCTTTATGGTCAGGGGCCTACATACCCGAGGGACCGCCTTTCCTCACACTTTCCCCAGAGAGCACTGCAATGGCCCTCCCAGGTCTCAAGTTGGCCAGGCTGGTTATAACCAGAGCCAGGGCTTTCTTGGTGGTGGCTCTGTTCTGGTGGAAAATGCTCCCAGAAGAGATCAGGGCCCTGTGGAACCTTATGCAGTTCTGTAGGGCTTGCAAGATGGAGCTCTTCCACCAGGCTTTCAATCAAGGAGCTGCCCCCAACAGCTGAAGGACAGAGAGCCCTGTCCCCTGGAGTCTCCAATTACAGCCTGTGCCAACCGCACAAAAGAAAGTTACATGAGCCGATTGTGAGAATAGATCATTGAATAATGACTATCATTGTTAAATAATAATGATTACTAGCACTTTATAATGTCAGATGGTTTAGTAGGTTTTAGGACTGTTTTAACTGTTATTTGTGTCTTATTTTTTATGTAAGCTGTTCTGAGCTGGCCTTGGTTGGGAGGGTGGGGTATAAATCTGATAAATAAATATATAAATAATAAATAAATACTCTGAAATACAGTCTTTGCATATAAAATCAGGATATACAAAAATTCACCCAGGTCTCTATTTCAGATCTGCTGGAAAAGTCAAGAGTAACTTTTCAGCTCAAGGCTGAAAGAAGTTACCACATTTTCTATCAGATTATGTCCAACAAGAAGCCAGAACTGATTGGTAAGTAAGTTTCCATTTATACTAGGTAATTGTGCAGTCTAAGGCAACCAGTGACTGGCTTGCCTGAGAGTCCACAGAGTTTGCTCAACCCGATATTTTGGTCTTTCTTTTCCAAGATTTTTACCCCCTATATGCAGTGTTCCCTCTAAGCTGAGTTAGTGTGAGCTAGCTCACAGATGTTTAGCCTCCGGCTCACGCATTTTTGCCTTCGCTCAGGAAGGAGAGCTCCAGAGCAAACTAATTTATACAGTAGCCAAATCGCTTGCTCACAACTTTAATGCCAGTAGCTCACAAAGTAGAATTTTTGCTCACAAGACTCCACAGCTTAGAGGGAGCATTGCCTATATGTACTATCTTACCATCCCACATTACTGTACAGCTTTTTGTTTGCAAGATTGAATATTATTCCTACAATGGTTTTACATGGCAGATTTTTGAATAGGCCCTATTCTGACAGAATCTACCCTTGTGGCCTTAATAGGATAGATACAGCCTTCCATGCCCAGCTTGAATGCAGGTTCTTTGAGAATATAAGGGATCACTGACCATTCCCCTACACTCTGGAAACCCTGGCTCTTTTGCTCAGCCACTGATGGAGCACTGCTCCATATGTTTATCCAATTTCCTCTTGAAAGACGTCCATGCTTGTAGGTGCCACCACCTCCTGTGGCAGTGAATTCCATGTGTTCTGCTGCTCAAGATCTGTGAATCAATGAGCTTCTAAGAGGATAAAAGGAAAGGAAAAGGAAGGTGACTTGCTTGCCACTGCTTTAAGACCACCACAGTATAATAAGGAGTCATATGATTCCATTATTACAAAGAAAGAAAACAAAGGGGGGTGATTTTTGCCAGAACCCCAGTTCTGCTGCAGACTCCTGCATCACATCCATGCTGTTGTTCAGCATTCCTTGAATTCTGGGGGGCACATTTCGTTGGGCATGAGGACTACTATGGGAAGAGGAGATGGAAAAGATCTCTTCTGCCAGCTGAGTTCTGTTCATGAACTGTACGATCCAATCCATTATTTCTTCTTTTATACCTGAACTATAAAATGTTTTGCAATTTTTATTTAAGACTTTGGTACCAATTATCCATTATCTTCTGTTTTCATTTCAGAAATGCTTCTCATTACAACCAACCCTTTTGACTACCCATTTATAAGTCAAGGGGAGATCTCAGTCCAAAGCATTGATGACCAAGAAGAGCTAATAGCAACAGATGTGAGTGCAATGATTTATGATGACACATACAATTATTGTAATTGTAATTCCTATTACTGATTTAATCATTTTGGCAAATGGCTGCATAAACCATCTTGTTGCATGTTACAGACAGCTATAGATATCCTGGGCTTCAGTGCTGATGAGAAGGTTGGAATCTATAAATTGACAGGGGCAGTAATGCATTATGGAAACATGAAGTTTAAGCAAAAACCACGAGAGGAACAGGCAGAGCCAGATGGCACAGAAGGTAATGAACCCATGGCACCAAGCATTCAGAGGAGCTACTGTTCAGATCTTGTGGACAGTGAATTTTAATGAAAGATGCATGAAGCATTCCTGGAATGATTCCTATTAACACTGGTGAGAGAAATTGCGTTCAGCTCTTTCCCCGCTTTTGTAAATGAAGTTATAGCCATTCCTCTTTCTTTATATTGCGATCATCTTCTAAATAGTGGTATGTTCAATAAGATGTAGAATTGGGAGACATTTTTGGAAAGAAAGTGTGTGTGTGATACTAAGTTGTACTTACCTATGTAATGTTGGATTTTATTATTAATCTTTTGCTGCTTTTTGCTGTTTGGTGATTTTAGTACTTTTTGAAATAACATCATTTTGAAATAACATTAATATAAAAAGTTTTTTCCTTCTTACTTGACGAGAAGTTTGAATGGCTTTCTGTCACTTCACACCAGTTCCAATAATGCTGACTTTGCTGATTGTCCTGAAAGTACTTCCCATTTATTTGCTTCCTATACATTTGTTTTATAGAGGCTGACAAGACAGCTTATCTAATGGGTCTGAATTCTTCTGATTTGTTGAAAGCCCTGTGCTTTCCTCGAGTGAAGGTGGGGAATGAATATGTGACCAAAGGTCAAACTGTAGACCAGGTGAGTCCATGAAGCAGGCCAGAAATGTTTGAGGAGCTCTTTCTTTAGGAGTAGAACCGTGGCTCAGTCAGTGACAGAGCATCTGGTTTGCATGTAGAAGGTACCCAGTTCAATTTCCTGCATCTCCAATTTAAAAAGGTCAGGTTGTAGGCTATCTGAATGAGTTCTGCCTGAGATCCTAGATAGTTGTTGCTAGTCTGAGTAGACACTCCTGACCTTGATAGACAAATGGGTGCATTCCGTATAAGGCAGCTTCATGTGTTCATGTATTCTCTCACTCAAGGAAGATACATTCAGGTGGGGTAGCCGAGTTGGTCTGAAACAGCAGAACAAAGCTTGAGCCCAGTGGCACCTTTAAGGCCAACAAAGTTTTATTCAAAGTGTAAGCTTTCATGTGCAAGCACACTTCTTCAGATACAGTGAAACAGAATTTCCTCAGCAATTAAGATATGGGTAATTCTCTTTGTATATTCTTAAGTTTAGAATGACCAGTTTGGAGAAATTGTGGCTGAGTTCAGACTGGCAGTTTGGCCCGATATAGGCACATTTCACAAACAGATTAAAGGGGCCGGTTCACACAGCCATAGCTGTCAGGCGTTCTCCAGCCATACTCAACCCGTCCTATGATGATTCCCTACCGAGTTAAAAAAGTACCACATGAAAACTGTAGTGAACCCTGGAGAGCGCCTTGATCCTGCTTCCCGGAAGTGTGCACGCTAAAAGCCACAAACAAGCCGCATTGCTGCGCCTATGCACCTATGTGCATGTCGCCAGAATGAAAAAAGCCGCTTACAGCCGCGTCTCCACCAGGGGCGGGCCAACAGTGCAAACGCTCCCTTGCGCCTCCTCCCTGGTATGCTCCCACATCAGTAGGTGCAGTGCAACCGGGAATCCCTGACACAACTTGGTCTGGGTCTTTTTGCCCTGCCTCCTGCGTGCTTCATACTGCCAGTCTGTCCTCAGCCTGTATCTCAATGGCTCCAGTGCCATCCATTCTATCTGGATTAACATTAGTGGAATGCTATTTAGACACATTACACTAACATGGAGGCACAGAGTGGGTTTAGATAGGCAGTAATTTCAGGCAAGCAAGATTTAAATAATAGATACATGCTTATATAGGGCTCTTTCACACACACACTAAACAGCGCACTTTGCAAATGGATTTTACTGTGTGAAATGGCAAAATCAGTTTGCAAATGGTCACTGAAATGGATCAAAACTGCATTATTTAGCATGTGTGAAAGTGGACTGAAGTGGATTGAAACTGCATCATTTAGCACGTGTGAAAGTACCCAGTATTTACAGATAATTAGCATAAACCGTGGATACCCTGCACCATTACCATCTTCTTCCAGGGGGTCTTTCTTTTCAAGTTCCCTCTGACCTTTTGACTGGGATATCTTTGGCAGCCCTGTGATAAAGCAGCTTTTTCTGCCACACCCTCTCCTATCTTGGAAGAGGGAACTTGGTAAAAAATGCTCCAGTGCTTCCTTATCCTAGTGTTACTGAGCTGGGGCCTTATTTAACACTCTTATTGTTGGGTAACTCCTCCTACACTAGGCAAAATCACTTACTTTCATACATTTTTTTTCAATAGTACTGATATTAAACTAATTGCTTGGACTGTGGTTTGCAGGTGCATCATGCTGTCAATGCTCTTTCCAAATCCGTCTATGAAAAGCTGTTTTTCTGGATGGTAGCCCGCATCAATCAACAATTGGACACAAGATTGCCAAGACAACACTTCATTGGGGTCTTAGATATTGCAGGCTTTGAAATTTTTGAGGTATGTAGATCCATTGCAACTTTAAGACTTTTCCTTCTGCCCTCTGCACTCAAGCTATGGTCACACGGACCCCTTGCCGCGTGGGTTTCCCCGCAGTAATTACATCCGGGACATCCATGTCGCTTTGATGGTGTTCAGACGGTCCCTCTGCATCCCGCTTTACTTGCGCGAGTAATTGTTCACACAACCGCACCGTCCCCGCGATCGCGGGTTTTTTTAAAAAAAAACCTGCGCATGCGCTCGTCTATCAATAAACAATGTGGTTAAACAGGCGCTTGGTCGCTCGGGCACTGGGGCGCTGGGGCGTACATACACACAAACAACCCCCCCCAAATAAATAAAAGTGTAAATAAAAGTGAGCACCGTTTTAGCAATGCGCATGACTTTAACTTGAAACAAAGAAAAAAGGGGGGGGGGAAGCGCTATCATGGTGGATTGATGTCCAGATACCAAAGAAGCGAATATAAAGCCCAAGATAGAGGGAAAACACCAGTTCCAACAGGGGTTAAAAAAAGCGGATAAAAGAGCAAAAACCGCGGGACTCTGCCGGCTTCGGGGCGGGAGGCGGGATTGCCTATATAGACAGGAAACTTTAATGCGGGAGAGATCGGCTGCGAGTCCCGCACTAAACGTCTGTGTGACCGGACCCTCAGTCCAGACAGATGGACTTGGCAATGCCATGGAAAATACAAAAGGATTGCTTGGTGCCTCTGCAAGCATTGCCCCACTCTCACCCAGCCCCTGGCTGCTCAGTACAAAGAAAGCCCCATGTTCCTGTTAAATATGGTAGCATTTTAATTATATGATCTTATATACTTATTTATTATCTATGTACTAATAGCCATGTGTGGCCACCATCTAGATGGCTAGATGGCCATCTGACAGCAATGAAGATTCTGTGAACTTAGGCTGATTATGAGAGGGAGGGCAGGGAGGGTTGCATCAGTGCTTGGTTCTCATGACCCTTTCTTACACACCCAGGGAAATGTTGATCACCACTTTGGGGTCAGGAACAATTTTCTCCAGGCGCGTTTGGCGAGGGATCCTGGAGGGTTTTTGTCACTTTCTGGGCATGGAGCAGGTGTCACTGGGGTTGTGGGGGGAGGTAGTTGTGAATTTCCTGCAATTGTGCAGGGGACTGGACTAGATGACCCTGGAGGTCCCTCCCAACTCTATGATTCTATCTGCAAATAGTGAAATCCACAGATTGGGGCCACACAGAGACTCAACAGATTTTTCAGCAAACTTAGGACACTCCTCAGGTTTGAAGAAAAATCTGAAATGTTTAAATTCCCCCCCAAGCAGAATTTTTTTTAAAAAAGCATTTTCTGCGCATGCTCTTACCTTGCTCCTATAGCTGTGGTTGGGAGCTGTGACGGAACCCTGGCGGCAGATGCTAGGAGTTGTTTGGGGCCTGACCACTGTGGAGGCAAATGCTGGGAGCTGTTAGGGACTGGCAGCAGCAGGTGCCAGGAGCTGCTCCAGGCTCAGAGCGGCTCCCAGATGCTGGTGCCACTGGACTCCAAGGTGGGTGGGTGGGCTTGGCTCCCCCCCCCCCGCAGCAGGGCCTACAGCAGCAGCTGGCTTCTTCCATGGCCAGGTTGGAACAGCAGCCAGAGTCCTCCAGTGCTGGGCCCACAGCAGCTGGGCTGGTATTCTGTTCTGCTGCTGCCAGGCCCAGAGCAGCAGCCACATCCTCCAGACAGAATCAACAGCACTGGGGGAATGGATTCCTCTCCCTGCGAGCATCATGGGCTCACACTTGTTTTATTTACATTATCACTAGGAAAAAGGCCCGTTGTGGAAATAAATACAACATTCTCTAGAAAGAGGCTCTGAGCAGGTGCCCCGGCCTTGAACACTCAGTGTCAATTTGCTGTGGCGACCTCAGCAGGGTATAATGACACTGAGTCCACCATTTTCTCCAGAAGAACTGATCTCTGCTACCTAAAGAACAGTTGTAATTTTGAGTGATCTCCAGCCCTCACCTGGATATTGGCAACGATGGTTCCCCAGAAAGGAATGGTTGGTTTGGAGGGTGGAGTCTATGGCTTTGTACCTGGCTGAGGTCCCACGCCTCCTGAAACCTCACCCTCTCCAGGCTCCATCCCTCACATCTCCAGGAATTTCCCACCTGGAATTGGCAACCCTATCTCCTTCCCAGCAAATCATAAACCTACCTTTATTTCACCCTCACTCTTCAGCTTTCTACCCCCCACACACCTGCAGCCTCTCCCGTGCTCTGAAGCCCTGACTGCTACGTCAAATTAGCTGTCATATGGGGGCCACCTCAGCAACATATAAGGATACAGAGCCCACCATTTTCTCCAGGGGAACTGATCTCTGCCATCTGAAAAGCAGTTGTAATTCTGAGTGATCTCCAGCCCTCACCTGGAGATTGGACACATTTTATCTCAGAACAGCAAACTGTTTAGAATGTTAGAGGCAAAAGCCAATCAAGTCGCATATGCAAATGACCTCTGTGTTCTGACTGGCTATGGGGGGGGGGGAGAAACAGCAAACTGTTTAGAATGTTGGAGGCAAGACTCAAGCAATGCAGCCAGTGGATAGGGACAGATTCTGAGTGACACACCAGGGCGCCAACCAATGCCGGAGTGTGTGGAATGTTCTAGAGAAGTGCCACCACCATTCGGCTTTTATATATAAGGGAGATAAGAAGACAAAAACATCCTTTATAGCCACAGCTTTGTCACAATCTCAAAGAGGCTGAAAACATCAGGGAAGAGATTCTCCAGGTGCAGCCTCTGCCTAGGCTCTTGAACATTAGTTATTTTGCCTAAAACAATGAATGAAAATGCTGCTTACCGGCATATCTTTGAGGGAAGAGTAATAGTATTTATACAATGTATTCTGGTGTTAGTTCAACAGCCTGGAGCAGCTGTGCATAAACTTTACCAACGAGAAACTGCAACAGTTTTTCAACCACCACATGTTTGTGCTGGAGCAAGAGGAGTACAAGAAGGAAGGAATTGAATGGACTTTCATAGACTTTGGAATGGATCTGGCAGCCTGCATTGAGCTTATCGAGAAGGTAAACATAAATACTGACTCATAAATAAATATTAATTTCAGAGAATACTTGACATTAAAGTATTTGTTTTTCAATTTAGCCAATGGGCATCTTTTCCATCCTGGAAGAGGAGTGTATGTTTCCTAAGGCAACTGACACATCCTTCAAGAACAAACTCTATGACCAGCATCTTGGAAAATCTGCCAATTTCCAGAAGCCGAAACCTGCCAAAGGCAAGGCTGAGGCTCATTTCTCCTTAGTCCACTATGCAGGAGTTGTGGACTATAATATCACTGGCTGGCTGGAGAAGAACAAGGATCCCTTGAATGAAACAGTTGTGGCACTCTATCAGAAGTCATCAATCAAGATTCTGGCTAATCTTTATGCTACCTTTGCTACTCTGGACGATGGTAAGTTATGTGGCTCACTTGTTTTGTCTTTAAGTTGTTTTATCACATTTTGACTTAGGACTCCATCAGCATAGATGTGCAAGGTTAGCAGTGGAGATGGCCTATGGAGAGACAGCTAATTGTACTTGTGTCCTGCTCTCTAGCTGAATCAGGTGGTACTAAGAAGAAAGGAGCCAAGAAGAAGGGGTCTTCTTTCCAAACCGTGTCTGCCCTCTTCAGGGTAGGTAGTGTCTTCTTAGACATCCTCCTTATGATTAGACAGATGATGATTGTTTTACCAGAAACTATAGCATAGTTGTATATGTAAAATACCTAGCTCATTAAATGCATTTTGTAGAGAGAATTCCCATTAATTGGGTAGACAAAAATTATATAAATATCGTCAGTAACAACATTTTGCTAGGTGAAATGGCTAAGGAATGAAACTGTAAGATGTCTGGAAAAGGAACTATACCTTGTTCCCTGTTGGGATGGTTTTCTCCAAATGAAAAAGAAGAGTGATGGTAAAGATCTGCCACCCCACCACAAGTCTGAAAAGGGTGCAGATCCTTTCACTTTTAATTTTTTTCTTTTAAATACTTTAACATAAATTTGAAAAGTCTGTAAACTACGCCCCCAAGGCACTTCTATTATCTGAATAGTCAGAAAAACATTATGATACAGCTTTTAGCTATAGAAGGATTTAAAAATATATATACGTAAGAAGTTAAAGATAATTTGAAGTCACTTTGTCCAAATTACAGGAAAACTTAAACAAACTGATGTCCAACTTGCGGACAACCCACCCACATTTTGTGCGCTGTATCATCCCCAATGAAACCAAAACTCCAGGTACTTACAGAATTTGTCATGTGAATTTTCAGAAAGGCTTCAACAGACAATAAGGAAAGGTTAACTTCTGCTATGTTCTCCCATCCCACAGGTGCCATGGATCACAAGCTTGTCCTACATCAGCTGAGATGCAATGGAGTACTTGAAGGCATTCGAATCTGCAGGAAAGGCTTTCCAAACAGAATCTTGTATGGGGATTTTAAACAAAGGTCAGTCAGCTAAGTTTGTTGTGACTGCGCCAATTTGCACTGAATTTTGCTAAACCGAGTCTGGCAGCAAATGGTCCTTCTTTAGAAATCTGTTAATTTTCCCACAATTTGCATCACAATTTGTATTTTATTTATATATAAAAACAGGAAAGACCTTGCCACTGTGGTACATACCCTTGTAACATCTAGACTAGGTCACTACAATGCACACTACATGGGGCTGCCCTAGAAGAATGTCTGGAAGCTAGGGTTCGTACAGAAAGCAGTGGCCAGAATGCTGACTGGAGTGGGTCGTCAGTACTGGGTTAAATGTAAAAAACCCCACCAAAACCCAATCATTTGCCTTGGAAGCACAGAAGCTTTTTTGCAGTATCCCTAATTCCCCGGTAAGGGAAAAATGCTGGTCAAACCAGTTACAAAGATTATCTGACTCCAATGGTAACAAGAGAAAGAAATTTTACTGACAAAAATAGAAGAAGAGAAGAAGAAGAGAAGAGATTGGATTTATACCCCGCCCTTCACTTGGAGTCTCAGAGCGGCTTACAAACCCCTCTCCCTTCCCCTCCCCACAACAGACACCCTGTGAGGTGGGTGGGGCTGAGAGAACTCAACACAAACTGCTCTTTTTCAAGGACAGCTGTGCCAGAGCTTGTGACTGACCCAAGGTCACATCAGCAGGTGCAAGTGGAGGAGTGGGGAATCAAACCCGGTTCCCCCAGATTAGAGTCCGCTACTCAACCACTACACCAGACTGGCTTACATGACATATTCATGTAGGTACATTTAACTTACTGTGAACAGATTGACTTCAAACAGATTGACTTGCTACAGCTCCAAAACCAGGTAGGAGAGATAAGAAGAGAGGTCCTATATAAGATCTAAAGTGCCTTTTAGAGATCCAGACACTCTCTTTACTTTAACCCACTCTTTCTGGCTAGGTGCACTTACCCTTCTACTAAGGAACCCAACACTGGTTGCAATATCAGGGTCCCGGTCACACGGCCAGGAAACTGCGGCGGGGAAGCGCGGCAGTTAGCCCCGGGGCAAACAAACCCGCGGTTTCACGACCAGACTTCCCGAGGAGGTTCCGTCGAAGTTCCGTGGCGAGGGGGGGGTGCCGATCACACCACAAGCAAAGAAGCGGGGCCCCTCGCCTGCGGAGCCTCGCTGCAGACAGCTAGACCTGGCAAGAAACACGCAGGCCCGGTTCTTTGGAAGCACGACACCCCCCCCTCGCTGACGTAAACGGCTTTGGACTTGGAGCCAGGGCAGTTCCCTTCGGAGGGGGCTGATTGCAACACTCACCAGAGAGCGAAAGCGCGGAGACCTGCGGTTCAGGAGCAATGCCCCCCCCCATTCTCCCGAAACTTCAAAGAAAGTAAAGGGCCGTCACTCCAGTTAGATCGTTGTGTTTTGTTTACTTTTTAAACGGAAGTGTGCGCATGCTCCGTTGGGTGCCTGTGCTCATCCATGGAGCCTTGGGGAAACAAAACAACCTGTTTGCGAGGGGACATGGGCGGGCGGCGGATGCCGCCGGAAACGCGATCAGACGCCCGCCCTTGCCCCGCAGTTTCCGGAAACTAGTACCTCGGAGGTACTAGTTTTTTGCTGCGCTTCTTCGGCGGGAAGCCGCAGTTGAGCCACGGAAGCGCTACGCTTCCCAGATGTGCCGGTGAGATCACGCCCGGAAACTCCACATGTCTTCAGTCTCTCTTGTGTGGCTACTGTTCCGTGTGACCGCACCCCAGGTTTGCTAGTGATGCTCAGGTATAGAAGCTTTCCTATGGTGTTTCTATATTGATTGTCTTTAGGTAAAGGTTTTGGCATTCTTAAGAAAGTCAGTTTCCATTAGTGTTGCCACTGTGTTGGCATTTGCTAAACCTAACATCTGTAAGAGTTCAATTATTTTCTGTCTCTGGTTTAGGGGAAATGAACCATCTTCTTCCCTTTCAATTATATGCCCAGGTAGTAACAAACATCTTAATTTCTTCTTCTCTGTTCAGGCACTCTACCACACTGCTATAGTCCATTTGCCCATAATCAGATCATCAACACATGTGCAATTAAAAGTACAATGTCCACCTTGGTGTTTAGTATACAAACATGAATCTGCTTCTCCTTGCTTGAAGCCGTGCGCTATGAGCATTGTGTGCAATTTTTCATTCCAGGCACATGGTGCCTGTTTTTGTCCATACAGCCCCTTCTGCAGTTTGCAGACTAAATTTGGTTGTTTGGGGTCCATAAAACCTTCTGGCTCCTCCATGTACAGATCAGCAATGCTGATTGTGTGAACTTAGGCAGATCATGAGAGAGAGGGCAGGAAGGGTTCAATCAGTGCTTAGTTCTCGTGGCCCTTTCTTACCCAGGGAAATGCTGATCATCACTTTGGGGTCAGGAAACAATTTTTCTCCAGGCCAGTTTGGCCAGGGATCCTGGAGGTTTTTGTCATCTTCTGGACATGGAACGGGGGTCACTGGGGGTGTGGGGGGGAGGTATTTGTGAATTTCCAACTCTACGATTCTATGATTCCTGGATCTCCTCATGAAGAAATGGTATCTTTACATCTAGATGTTTGACCTATATTTCTTGGATGCTGCTATGCTCAAAAGTAATTGATTGTACTGTGTTTCACCACCACTGCATAGGTTTAACAAAGTCCTGACCATATTTTTGTGAGAAACTTTTAGAAACTAATTTTGCTAATTTCCATGTTTCTGTATGCATTTTGTTTGACCTTAAACACTCATTCTCATCCCATAAGATTCTTTCCTGGTGGTAGCTTTGTCAAGGTCAACGAGTGGGAGAAATGCCTTCATTCTGCCTCAGTCCAGAATCGCCCCTGCTGGAGTCCAGGGATCATCACCCAACTGGGTTCAGCCCAGCTGGGAAGGGGGGCCCCTGAGTCCCTCGGCTTCGCTTCCGGATCTGGACCTCTCCCCTTGCATGTTGGGATAATGGTTTCAGTGGTCTGGGTTTTGGGTACAGACCCGCCATTGGATGCGGTGTCCCCGTTGCCCTCACTCATCACAATCATGGTGTGACGGTTCAGGGAGAATGGGAGTTCTGACTCAATGTCAGACTCTTGGACAAAGTTACTCTCAACAACACTCACTGAAGGTGATTTGTTTATTGAAGAATTAAGATATTCCAAGCTAAGGATGTTGTTGAGTCAGAACTGAAGTTCTGGCGCAAAACCCCCCAATTATACATGGTTCAAATGTAGTCCCCTCCAATCACACTGCCTATTCATTCCCACCTACTCAGTGCACTTCTAACCCCCCCCACCTGTAAATCACCCATTTGTTATCTAAGCTAAAGCGATAAGCAGGGACACAGACCAAGGCCATCTGGCCAACATCCCTGGGAAAGGGAGGTCTCTTCAGAAAGTTACACGAGATGCATTGCCCTACAATAAAGCCATGCTCACTCTCACCATTCACACTCCCCCCTCCTCTGGAATTTCCCCAAATACAAACGAGACAGCCAGTCTGGCACATGCATTCACTCATCTCCAGTAAAGATCTCAGTTTGCTTTCAGCATTGCCATTCTGCTCAGGTGTAAAGCTCACTGACTTCCTGTACAAGATACTTTCCTCTGCTAGGAAGGTTTGTGTGCAATGTGATCTAAACTTATCCATCTGTAGCATTTGAATCTTTCTTCCAAGCTTGTTAGAAACCATAGCAATGTATCTCTTGCAGAATTTGTGCACTCTTTTGCCTCAGCAGATATGCAACTGAGAAGAAGAGAGGTCCCACATAAGATAAAAGACAGAAAGTAAGCAAGGGCAAAAGAAGCTCAACATCTAATGGATAAGAGGGTGGGACCAACTTCCAAGTGTACCTGACTGAGAGAATTCTCTTAACCCTTTCCCTCTCAGAGCCTCTTGCATGCAGAGTTACAATATTCAACAATAAGGACCACGTCATTATTCTATCTACATTGGCTCCCAATTTGCTTCTTGGTCCCATTCAAGGCACTGGACTTTAAAGCCCTATGTGGCTTGAAACCAGAACACCTGAAAGACTGCTTACTTGCATATGGACCTACTCAACCATTCTAGTCATCTCCAGAAGCATTACTTTGGGCGCCCCTGCCATCTGTGACTAGATGTGAGTTTTGATTCCCCGGTCCTCCACATGAAACCAGCTGGGTGACCTTGGGTCAGTCACAATTCTTTCAGAACTCTCTCAACCCCACGTACCTCACAGAGTGTCTGTTGTGAGGAGAGGAAGGGAAGGCTATTGTAAGCCACTCCAAGACCAACTCTTCTTCTAATCTGAGAAAGGGCCTCTTTTGTCATGGTGCTGAAACGTTGGAACTCCTTTTACCGGGAGATTCATTTCTCTCTCTCTTTCATTGTCTTCCACCTGTGCATGGTGTCTTTTTGTTTTGTTTGTTGTTCCCTCACTAACTCTTATTATCCTCCTCCCTGTTTCCCTGTTTGTATGTTTTTAAATGTTTGAACTTTGTTGGTCTTGGAGGTGCCACTGGACTTAAACTTAGTTCTTACAGCTGTTTATTAACTCTTATATTTGCATGCTAATTTGCTGCCATCCTAGGGCTCCCAGGTCTTACCTCCTCTTCTGCATGATGTCATCATATTAGGGACATTGTGCCAGGTCATCGCTGTTGGGGTGGGGCTTCCAGTGGAAGGCAGGAGCCCACAAAATTGGGGGATCCTCTGCTCCCACCTGAGAGCTGGCAACTTTATGCCATTCACAGCTCTTACCAACTACTTTAATCCAATCTCAGCTATAATTATTACCCAGTTACTTATGCATCTTGACTCTAACTAGCCCTTCCTGGCAATTATATGTAAGGCTCGAGGGAAACTATTTTAATGTATCTAAAGAAGTGTGCATGCACACAAAAGCTTATACCCAGAATTAAATTTTGTTGGTCTTAAAGGTGCCACTGGACTCAAACATTGTTCTATGTTTTTATGTGTTTATAATACGTTTTATTTGTTTTAAATATTATCTGTGTCTATTTACACATGTATGTATGTGCATATATGTCTATATACTAATAGCCAAAGTCCCTTCTCCATGTGGATACTTATTTCTGCCAACAGAGGGCTTACTTTCACCCAACAGCTTTTTCTACAGACTTAGGGGACTCCCTGGGGCTGAAGAAAAATCCAAAAAGTTTAAAAACACTTGAGGAAAGTTGAATTCCCCACAATACCTTTTGAAATGGCCTCTGCAGGGATCTACTCCAGGCCTCAACCGTGGGGGAATGGGGCTTCTGATTGGTGAGGGAATGAGGCTTCTAATTGGTTCTGTCAGTAAAAGGCACGGGGAGGTGGAAGGGCCCTTTCCAGGCCTATTTTGGCCTTTCAGGGCGGGAGCCTTGGGGCCAGACCTGACAAGGGTTGCCACTGCTAGGCTGGGAATTCCTAGAGATTTTGTGGTGGACTCTAAGGAGGGCTGGGTTTGGGGAAGGGAAAGGGAAAGACCTCAGCTGGGTATAATGCCACAGAGTCCACCCTCCAAAGCAGCCATTTTTTCCAGGGAGACAGATCTCTGCTGTCTAGAGTTCAGTTGTAATTCTGGGGGATCTCCAGGCCCCAGTTGGTGGTTAGCAATTCTAGGTTTGTCAGCAATGTGATGCCATCTCAATTTCATGAGTCAAGTTGGCCTGGCTGCTTGCTACTCTTCATCAGCAGCCATCCTATGAAAGCCACTGTGATGTAACAGAGCTTCAGATTAGGGTCTGTGAGACCTAAGTTCAGATCTCCATTTTGTGTTGAAAGCAGACTGTTTTCAGACCAGTCACACACTTTCAGCCTAACCAACCTAACAGGGTTGTTGTGCAGATAAAAAGGATAGAATAATGTAAGTTGCTTTGGTCCCCGCTGTGGAGAAAGACTGTAATTTTCCTAAGTAGAGGCTGTGGGGGAGGGGGTGGAGATGGAAAGCTGAAGACAGAGAGGCAGATAAAGGTAGGTTGGCTGTTGGGTGGGAAGGAAATAGGGTTGCCAAATCCAGGTTGGGAAATTCCTGGACATTTGAGGGGTGGAGCCTAGGGAGGGTGGGGTTTGAGGAGGGGAGGAACTTCAGACCAGAATAATGCCACAAACTCCCCCCTCCAAAACAGCCATTTCCTCCACAAGAACTACCATTACCAGCCTCCAAGTGAGGGCTGGAGATCACCCAGAATTACAACTGTTGTCCAGGTGATAGAGATCAGTTCCCCTGGATAAAATGGCTGTTTTGGAGGGTTGAGTCTATGGCATTATACCTTGCTGAGGTTGCTCCACTCCCCAAGCCTCATTGTCCCAAGGCTCCCCCCCCCCCAAATCTCCAGGAATCTCCTAAACTGGAATTGGCAACCCTACTTGTCCCCCTGGTGGCTCTGACCGTCTTTGTAGTCAGTCTCTGGAGAGATCTGTTGTGATTCCCAGAGAGCTGAGGGGAGAGGAAGTTGCTGGGAGCAGCACCACCACTACTCCATCTGCTGCTTGTGCAAAGTCTGGGAGAAAGCAGGCAGGAGGCTGGGAGAGTGATGGAGGCAAAAAAAGAGAGTGATGGGGTGGAAGCAGAAAGAGATAAAGGGATGAGGTGGGGAGGCAGAAAAACAATGAGAGTGATGAGGGGGCAGGAGGAGAGAGGAAGTAACATGCATGGAGGAGAAATAGAGAGTAAGAAAAGGTGGGGCAGAAGGGAGAAAGAGGGTGAGAC
>NW_015175985.1:1553383-1570902 GCF_001447785.1 Gekko japonicus
ATTTTTTTGTAAGACACAGCGGGGCTCTGTTGAACTACAGAAAAACCCCCCCCCCCCAAAAAAAAATTAAAAAGATACTTGGGGAGAGTTGAATCCCCCCCCCCACCGTACCTTTTGAAATGGCCATCACAGGGATCTACTCCAGGCCCTTCCACATCGACAGTGAGAGATAGACTGGCTGATAGCCAGAGATAGAAAGGGGGTGGAGGAAGCAAAAAGCAGAACTGGAGCTTTGATTGGGGAGGATTCCTCCTGCAGTATGAATGGCTAAATAGCAGGGGGCTTGGAGCCAGGCCTGGAACTAGGATTGCCAGCTCCAGGTTGGGAAATTCCTGGAGATTCTGTGGTAAAGTCTGAGGAGTGCAGAGTTTGGGGAGGGGAAAGACCTCAGCTGGTATAATGCTACAGAATCCACCCATTTTCTCCAGGGACAGATCTCTGTTGTCTAGAGTTCAGTTGTCATTCTGGGGGATCCCACCTGGAGGCTGGCAAACGTAGGCCTAGTAGCATCCTCTGGGTGCCCTGATACTACCTGTCTTGCATGATTCAACTAGGCCTGGCTGCTTGCTACTGTTCAACAGCAGCCACCCTATAAAAGTGTAGTATAATGGTCAGAGCTTCAGAGCAGGGTTTGTAAGACCCAGGTTTAGATCCCCATCTTTCTGTGGAAGCTCAGTGGGTGATTTTGGACCAATCACATATTTTCAGCTTAACCTACCTCCTAAGATTGTTGTGTGGATAAAAATGAGGAGAGAATAATGTAAACTGCTTTAGTCCCCACTGTTGAGAAAGACCATAGTTTCCCTCAGTAGAAGCTGCAGGGGGAAAGGAGACAAAGCTGAAGACAGAGGGGCAGATAAAGGTAGGTTGGCTGTTGGGTGGGAAGGAGATAGAGATGCCAAGTCCATGTTGGGAAATTCCTGGTTATCTGAAGAGTGGAGCCTGGGTGTCAGGCTCCTGGATAAGTTACTCTCAATGACACTCTCTTCACATTGATTTGTTTATTAAGAAATAGACATGTTCCAGAGCAGTGATCTGTTTATTGAGAAATAGACATGATCCAGACCAGAACAGTACTGTGTCCAAACTGAGGATTTTGGCGGGTACAGGTACACATATAGGTAATTCAAATGAAATCCCTGTCAATGACCAATCTAACTTCACATCCATCCTATCTAGCCATTGCGTTGTCTCCCCCCCCCCCCCCGAATTATATGATCCCACTATCTGTTCTAGCAAGCTGCCACCAAAGGCTTCAAGGAGGTTCCTCTGGGAGGAAGCTGCTATGATAGCATTACACTAGTGGATTTGAAGACTTACCATGAGAAATGGCCATAGTGCTTGCTAAATGAATTAACTACATAGGAATTTCAATGCTACCCACTCTGATAAAGTTTGAAAATGAAATGAGACAGATATGCATGGTCCATTGTGGTGTTGATGGCGTTTGCATTGCTCCAAGTAAATTGGACATTGAATAAGAACTCATAAGTCTGTGGCTATTTTTCTTTGGCATAAATATATCATGATTGTTTTGCTCTTTCCCAGCCTCCAGGTTAAAGCTGAGATCTCCTGGTATTACAACTCATCTCCAGATGACATACATACATACATACATACATATATATTTTTATATGTATATATAAAACCGGCAACCAATTAAATATATATATAGCCAGGTTGCCGGTTGAGTACCAGATCCTCTTCAACGTGTTGGTAATTACCTTCAAAGCCTTATATGGCCTGGGACCAACATACCTAAGGGACCACCTCTTCCCATATACACTAGGGGTGTGCAAAAAAAAAATCATCCTGATTCGGATTCAGACAAATGAAGAAAAGGGCAACTACAATGATAAGAGGAGGACACTTTACCTATGAAGAAAGGTTAAGGCGCTTGGGGATCTTGGCTTTGAGAAACAATGGCTGAGGGATGACATGATAAGAGGTTTACAAGGTATAGGATAGAGCAGGTAAAGAAAGAAGTACTTTTCACCCTTTCTCACAAGACAAGAACTCGTGGGCACTCAATGAGATTGCTGAGCAGTCATGTTAGAAGTTAGAACAGATGAAAGGAAGTACTTCTTCACCCAAACAGCGCTTTAACCTTTCTTCATTTTTTCCAGTGCTATAAATATTCTTTTCTAGGTGTGTGTGGTGTGAGTGGTCCAATGCAGTTGCACCATCAATTTATACAGGGCAGGGCCTGTATCAATGTTGTTCCTGTTGGTCTTTTGGGGTTTCTGTGTGGCACTGTGACATGCTTGCACTGCCACAGTGCCACTTGTTCTGGAGTGTGCCACTTGTTCTCATGACAAACAAGTGCCTCCCAAGACAGTTCACTTTCCCTGAGATTCTCTGGGAGAGTCTGACTGCTGGGTGCTGCCTGCTTGCCTGCCTTCAGTGCTGCTGGCTGGGTTTCCCCATTGGAAACAATGGAGGTAATGGGGGTAACCTGTTTGGGTGCCCATAGAATTGGGCCCACTGGTCCAATTGCTTTGGGACATGGGGGGTTATGTGGGGAGAGGCTCCCAAAGCTACCCTGAAAATTTGGAGCTTCTCCTTCAACCCCCCTCCCTCCCCAGTGCCACTAACGCACCGTGGGAAAAAGTAACTTTTCCCCCACCATAGAGAACAATGGAGGGGATGGGAGCAACCTGTTTGGGGCCCTGTAGAATTGGACCCCTTGGTCCAGTGTTCTTAAAACTTGGTGGGTAACTTGAGGAGAGGCTCCAGCAGCTACCCTGCGTGTTTGGAGCCTCTCCCTCAAACCCCTTCTCCTCCTGCCCCCAGAATATACCCTATGTTTTTGCCATTGACTTCAATGGCCCATAGGATATAATGGGGTTGAATTGCTGCTGAATTTCGGCGGCAATTCAGTGGCAAGCCGATTCAGATCAGAGAATCTGAATTGCCCCTCAGCAGCCTGAAAGGGGCCCTAATATATGCCTCAGAGAGTGTTACGCTCTGAGAGTCAACTTCTCCTGGGGATCCCTGGCCCAAAGGACGTCTGCCTAGCCTCGACCAGGGCCAGTGCTTTCTCTGCCCTGGCCCCCACATGGTGGCACATGCTCTCTATTGAGATCAGGGCCCTGTGGTATCTTATGCAATTCCGCAGGGCCTGCAAGACAGAGCTGTTCCACCAGACCTTTGGCTGAGCCAGCGGGCGTCCACATATGCCCCCCCGCGCCCGAGGTTGCGATCTCCCACTTACTGGTAACCGGCTAGTTACATCTATGGGCCGGATTCTCCCTACGGCAAGCATGACTACTGTTTTTATATGTTTTAATCTGTTTTAAATTTTATTTAAATTGTTGTAACCCACCCTGAGCTCATTTATGGGATGGTCGGGATATAAATGCGAAATATATATCACAACTATTGATCAGACAGCATGGAACCCCACTGATTTGGGGCCTGGCCATTATTGTACCAATATATTTAAAAGGGACAAACCTCACCCCTCTAATTACCACCCAATTAGCTTGCTCAGCAAACTTTACACCAGGCACTTGTGCTGGAGGTTTTGGGCTACTGTTCCTGGGAAAAAATTGGGATTTCAAAAACCGGAAAAAAAACAAAACAGATTTTTGGGAAACACATCCCCCCCCCCCCGGTTCAATAGACCCAAACTGAAGGGGGAAAATAAGAAAAAAAAATGCACACCCCTAATTTTATATTTGTATGTAAACTGTGCTGGTAAACTGTTGTTGGCTTATCTTTCGATTGTAATAAATGTTGTTGCTGATGTGTGTGTATATATATAAATGGTTTAAAATGCCTCAAAATTTAAATGTTTTGCTTAAATATTTTAATGTTTGCTGCCTTGGGAACTCTGAATTGGGTGGCAAGAGGGGCCCCCTCTTTGGAGATGTTTGGGAGGCCCTGCAAGACCTGCTTGTTTGCCAGGGCTTTTGGGGAGGGGGATTTAAATGGCAGGCATCTTTTAAGGGGGGAGGTAGGAGGAATTTTACCTTTGGTTTTTTTTACTGGGCATGATTTAACTACTATTCGAAGTCTCCTTGAACCAAGAGGAAAGGTGGGATATAAATGTTTTAATTAATAAATAAATAAAAGGTGGCATAGAAATGTTTTATATAACAACTATATGCTGTCTTGCACTTGCTCCGTTGCATATACAGCTTCTCTTTAGCATTTTGTATAGATCAGGGAAATATCTAGATAAAACCTATCAAGCCATAATCTTGTTGCCTTTGTCTAAGTTATGACCTAAACAGTCAGAGGATATTTTTCTTCTTCCTTATTTTAGTGCTTCAATGGATTGTTTCTGTTTAACTGAATAGGTATCGGGTGCTGAATGCTAGTGCCATCCCAGAGGGCCAGTTTATGGATAGCAAGAAAGCCTGTGAAAAACTGCTGGGATCCATTGATATTGACCACACTCAGTACAAATTTGGACACACCAAAGTAAGCCGTTTGCTGTGCTGAGAACTCAGGTACAAGTTTTAGACAATGCAAGGCTGCTCTTCTACTTGGCATCTTCATTTTAGGTCTTCTTCAAGGCTGGACTGCTGGGCCTTTTGGAAGAGATGCGAGATGATCGTCTAGCTTTGCTTATTACTCGTACACAGGCTATGTGCAGAGGGTACCTCATGAGAATGGAATACCAAAAAATGGTAGCGAGAAGGTACAATGCCTTTTTCTTTTATGGTGCTTATTTGTTTGTTTTGTTTATCCTCGGGATCTCTGACCTTTTGAAGTTCAGCCTTCCCTCTTGCCATGCTTCCTCTGAAGGGGAAAATAGGGTCAGCTGCAAGAGCAATGGAAAGGACTGGGAATGCCACCTCATTAAATTTCCATTTCTTCTACCTTCTCTGTGTTGTACCTATATGATTGAATTATGTCTATTGAAACTGAAGCATTCCGTACAATTGGTCTTCAGATCTGAGTTAAGGGAACACGTTGGTTACATAGTCAGTTGAGTGTTTATTGGTGCCCTCCTTGAAACAGTGCAATCAAGACTTATGGAGGAAGGCTTTACCTAGGAAACCCTGCTTTCTTTAAAAAAAAAACCCACAAAACCACAATGTTGTTTTCATATCAAGTAATTGCATGGGCTGATTCCTTTCCAGGGAAGCAATCTTCACAATTCAGTACAACATTCGCTCATTTATGAATGTCAAGCATTGGCCATGGATGAAGTTGTATTTCAAGATCAAACCACTGTTAAGGAGTGCAGAAGCAGAGAAGGAGATGGCTAACATGAAGATAGAATTTGAGAAAACCAAGGAGGATCTTGCTAAATCTGAAGCCAAAAGGAAAGAACTAGAGGAGAAAATGGTGTCTTTGCTGCAAGAGAAAAATGACCTGCAGCTTCAAGTGCAATCAGTAAGTAATTGGTCAGCACTCTTTTAATGGTGACCATCTAGAAGTCTCAGGGAATTTCATGAACAAGGCATGACAGCTCCTGTTTCAAGTCTTTAGCAACATATATGTAGTCTGAACTGGACTAGCTCTGAACTGGACTAGCTCTGAACATGGAGGTGCTTTACTGACTGTTACAGCTGGGCACCATCCACTCTTTATAAAAAGCCATGTATGCTAGAAGGCCATTTGTAACATCCTGTGGCAATGTGTTCCATATCTTTTCTTGATCCCTTTGTCTTCCTTCATCCTTAACATGACTTTCAACTCCCTTTCTCAATAATCATGCCAGTCTAGGGGTCCTTTGCTGAGAACTTCGGCTTGCTGTGTCCCTTTTCCTCCTCCCAGTAGGCTCTGCTGTTTTAATTCTGACACACTGCTCCTTTTCCATGTGCACTGCTCATAGACGAACAGCTATGGGTATTTGGGGTGGGGTTTGGTTATTTTATGGATATTAATATTTTTATTACTGCAGTACATATATACTCTAAGCCACTTGGGGCTCCTTTTAGGGGGCAAAGGCAGGGTACAAATTGGTAGAGAAATAACCATTAAAAATCTTGAAAGTCAAACTAATAGTATGAGTGGGAAAACTGACACAGCCAGCAGTAACCCACTCTCACACTTCCTCTGTTTCACACATACCCCACATTCCAAGAGATGCTACAGATGATCAACAAATATATTTCTCATTCTTGAAGCTTAACAGAGAAGGTCTGTGCTCATGATGGTACCCAGCATCTTTCTTTTTTTTCCCTTTTCTCTTTTTACTTAACTTTTCTTCTTTTGTTTTCTTCTGTGTTTTCCTTTTTATTTCTTTCCTTTTGTAGCAGGGATAACATCAATCTTAATCAACTGTTCTAATGTCAGTAATATAAATATTTTTTAAAAAATCACCGAAGTTTAAGAAGAAGAATGGAGTGCAGTCTGGTAGTAAGACAAGAACTGGACCACCCTGTCTGGAAGATACAAAATGATAAAAACTAAGGGCTGGGTTCAAAAAGCTACTTAGGGAAACCTGTGGGCTTGTATGTACTCAGTGCAATTATTTATTTGTTAATTCAGGAGAGTGCCATGCCTTATCACAAACCATTTTTGATGCCTTCCATGAGGAGCTCTTGTTTGAGAAACTTCTTATGGCCATCTTGAGCACACAAAACTAATTTGGATTCTGACAATAAAGTTAAACTTGAGCTAGCTGCCTCTAACTGATCGGACTTCGAAGGAAAAGGTGCCATGGTCAGACAACTTGGGTTTGAAGGTCTGGCTTGGCATTTCTGCCCCCTCCTGTCTGGGTGGTGAGCTCATTTATGCTTGCCCACGGAGACTAATGGACCCAATTGGGTTCCAGAATGCTCTGTGGGATCCGATGCCTTCTGGTGCCTCATTAGATGAGCTGATAGAGGACTGGAACTCCTGTCTCTCTGAAGCCATCGATGAGAGCTTACTCCCCGACATCTTCTATGCTCCTGTGGTAAATCATCCCCCTGGTATACAGTAGAACTTAGGGGGATGAAGCGAGTGCTTAGATGACTTGAGGGAGTTTGGCGGCTCACTTATGATGAAGCCACAAGAGCATCTTATAGGACGCTTATGAAATCCTATGAGATGGTGGTGAAGGCTGCGAAGAGGGAATTCTACTCAGCCTCCGTTATGTCCGCTAGCTCTCAGCACAATTGTTTAGGGTGATTATGTCTCTGATGTCCCTCACTGAGAGGCACCAAAATAGATTTAGAAATTTGGACAGCAGCTCTGAGGCATTCATGAGCTTTTTCACAGAAAGTCTTATCACTCCACTGTGATTTACCTGCCAATGTTGATACAATATGTGAACTGGCGGCCCCTTGGCCATCTTTGGATTCAGTTCTTGATTCCTTCAGCCTGCTCTCACCTGCTGATGTTGACAGGGTGCTGGGCACTGTTGATCTGACCTTGTGCCTCATTGATCTGTGTCCCTCATGGCTGGTCAAGGCCGGTGATGAGAGGATACAGGGCCCTATGATGGATATTGTCAATCTGTCCCTGGAGACAGGGATTTTTCTGGAGGGTCTTCAGGAGGCCATGGTTGTACCGCTCTTGGAAAAAAATCATTGCATCCTTTAGATCCAGCCAATTACTGCCCAGTTTCAAACTTATAGTTTCTGGGTAAAGTGATTGAGAGAGCAATCGCTGAGCAGCTCCAGGGTTTCCTGGATGACACACTGGCATTAGATCCATTCCAGTCCGGCTTCTGTCCTGGCCATGGGACAGAGACTGTGCTCGTCACCCTGACAGATAATCTCCGTAGACAACTGGATTGAGGTGGGTCAGTGCTGCTGCTGCTGCTTGACCTCACAGCAGTGCTCTATAGTCGATTATGAACTTCTGACTCACTGCCTCGCCAACATAGGAGTCTGTGGGGTGGCCCTTCAATGGCTTTCCTTATTCTTCCATGGCTGGGGACAGAGGGTGGCACTGGGTGAGAATGTGTCCTCTAGGCAACCCTTATTATGTGGGGTTCCTCAGGGGGCATCCCTCTCCCTGATGTTACTTAATGTCTACATGCACCCCCTTGCCCAACTGGCAAGGAGTTTTGGGCTTGGGTGTCATGAATAGGCTGATGATATCCAGCTCTATCTGTTACTGGACAGACAGCCACTGTTCCCCAAAATCTGGCTGAGGGCTGAGCAGGCTGAGACTGAATCTGTTGAAGGGGTTTGAGATTGGAATGTAGGCTTCCGACTCTTGACGTGGCACCAGTGACCCCTCTCAAGCTGTCAAAAGCTTGGGTGTGACTTTGGATACTTCCTTATTGATGGAGACTCAAGCTATGCATGATACCAGGCTGACGTTCTTCCACCTTCGCCAAGCATGGTAACTGGCTCCTTTCTTGTTATGCCCTGACCTTGGCATGGTAATCCATGCAACGGTCACCTCCAGATTAAACTACTGTAACTTGCTCTATACTGGCCTACCCTTGAGACTGACCTGGAAACTCCAGCTGATCCAGAATGTGGTGGCGCAAGTCCTGACAGGAACACCATGTATTCAACCAGTGCTGCACCAGCTACACTGGCTTCCAGCGGAGTACCAAGTCATGTTGAAGGTTTGGGTTTTGACCTTTAAGAACTTGAGCAGTCTGGGACCAATATACCTTTGGGACCACCTCCTCTGCTCTGTCCCTTGGAGAGCTTTGCTCTCCACTGATAACAACTTACTGGTGATCCCTGGCTCCAGTTATGTCCGGCTGTCCTTGACCAGGTCAGGGCCTTTTTGGTCCTGGCCCTGACCTGGTGGAACTCTTTGCCAAATGACACCAAGCCCCTGTAGGACTTAGGGCAATTCCACAGGCCCTGTAAGGCAGAGATATTCCACCAGGCTTTTGAAGACCGCATTGGTTGCATTGGCTGGCACCCTTCTCCTCTCCCCCACTGTATAATTCATTTTAAGTTCCCTCTCCCCCCTTCCCACTGAATTGCCAGAATTGGAACAGAAATTTGTAAGTTGCCACCTTGGATCTTTTTACTCTTGTTTTAGTTCTTATCAAATGGTATATGGAAATATAAAAATTTGTATCTTTGTTTTATGGCTTTATGACGCTTGTACATTGCCCAGAGTCTGGTGTAGGCTGGGATAGGATGATTAACAAATCAAATTAATAATAATAACAATAATAGTAACAACAACAACATTGAACTTCAAAGAAAGCAGACTACTGTTTTTTTGTAGTTGAGTATCATTTTATTTTCTCTAAGGAAAGTGAAAATTTGGCAGATGCTGAGGAGAGATGTGACCAGCTGATCAAAACCAAAATCCAGCTGGAAGCCAAAATTAAGGAGCTGACCGAACGAGCAGAAGATGAGGAGGAAATGAATGCTGAGTTGACAGCCAAGAAGAGGAAGCTGGAAGATGAATGCTCAGAGCTGAAGAAAGACATTGATGATCTTGAGCTCACACTGGCCAAGGTTGAAAAGGAAAAGCATGCCACTGAGAATAAGGTATCTTTAATACTGCTTTAATTAAGTATAGGAAGTAAAAGGCCAAGATATGCATTTACCTTTTAGACTGGAACTGGGGAGACTTGGGTTCAATTCCTCCTGCCACCATGAGACTCATTAGGTGATCTTGGGCCAGTCACTGTTTGGCTAAACCACCTGACAGCATTGTTGTGGGGATAAAATGGAGGAAGGAAAGAGCAATATATGCTGTCATGAGCTCCTTGGAGGAGCATGAGAGTTTATATTGATTTACATGTCACAAATGGCTACCTTTGTTATCTAGAATGGTATGTTTTTGTGTCTTCAAGCAGTCAATAACTGTAAATTAAAAGTGTGAGAATGTCTTAATGGACTATGTGATGGAATTGACACAGATGTTTTTAACTGGTTCCCCTGGCCATCAACATTTTTTATACTATTTATTATAGGTTAAAAACCTAACAGAAGAGATGGCAGTTTTGGATGAAAATATTGTAAAGTTAACTAAGGAGAAGAAAGCCCTCCAAGAGGCTCATCAACAAGCTCTAGATGACTTACAGGCAGAGGAGGACAAAGTCAACACACTCACTAAAGCCAAAATCAAACTGGAACAGCAAGTGGACGATGTGAGAAAACTTATCCCAGTGGTCCTGGACCACAGTTAGCAAAACAATTGTTTGAGCCTAAGTCTACAACCAAGTGGAACCTGTACATATTGAATTCAGATGACTCTCCTGGCAGCCTGAATTCGTGCCTAGAAACCAGCAAATCAAATGAAAGGGAGGGGACAGGAGACGTTTTTGGGGAAAGTATACATTAAGATCCTTGAACTGGAAGT
Source organism: Gekko japonicus (assembly GCF_001447785.1). NCBI lineage: Eukaryota > Metazoa > Chordata > Lepidosauria > Squamata > Gekkonidae > Gekko > Gekko japonicus. Next base: position 1,563,563 of record NW_015175985.1, read on the forward strand.
GAATTCCAATATGGAATCCTTATACCTGCAGGAAAATAGTACAGGAATAAGGCTATCTCTAGTTTTGCACTGATTACTTGAGCACAGAGGGGGATTTTTCTTGCTTCTGTCTTCCCAGCCCTATCAGTATATAAACTAGGGGTGGGGTGGGAACATGTAAATGTTTATATCTCTGCTGGCAATTGTCCAGTCCCTCCTAGGAAAGCTCACTTTGCAGTCTGTGAATTCTGAGTTAAACACAAGTAATGACTATCATTTATAACTAGACTGGGACTATTATTATGCTTGTGTTTGCAGTTGGAAGGCTCTTTGGAACAGGAGAAGAAAATCCGCATGGATCTGGAAAGAGCCAAGAGGAAGTTAGAAGGGGACTTGAAACTTGCCCAGGAATCCATAATGGATCTAGAAAATGATAAACAACAACTGGATGAAAAGCTGAAGAAGTATGAACTGTGTACACTCTAGAAGCACGTAAAATTTATGTTTAAAAGGTGGCCTTTTAATTAAACTGCCTCTACTGTTCCTTTTCAGGAAGGACTTTGAGTATAGCCAGCTGCAAAGCAAAATTGAAGATGAACAAAATTTGGCCATCCAACTACAAAAGAAGATCAAAGAACTGCAGGCATGAGTTGTTTTTCCTCTATACTTAAGTTTTCAGGTCATTTTTACTTGGTAACAATTAATTACATTTAGATGATGCAAAGTGTATGAATGTCATAATGATATGTGTCCTGCTTGTAAAAATGGAACTGTTGAATGAAGAGATAAAGACAAAAGTTAATGAGGTTTGAGCTAAATATGGATTTTCACCAGCTCCTTAAATCTGGGGAGGAAAGGCAAAAAAATACGATCACAGAGCTTTCATTTTCAGTCACTTTCCATGCAAAGCAAAGAAGCTGCAGTGCTTTAAAACAGTCTGGTTTTAGATGAGCATCTCTACCTTTCTACCTGATGCTGTTTTTGCATCCTGAAATGGCCACAATTTGCTCGGCTGTAAAAATGAATTAATGTACTGGCTACACGTAATTTTCACAGTGGAGTGAATAAGAGGATCCTCTGACCAGTTTCAGGACACAGAAGCACATTATCCACACATGCAACAGTTACAATTAAACTCAAGCTTTGTTGCATCTGGGAGGCACAAAATTCCTACTGCACGTCTGATAGAGTTTTTGTGGCAGATACCAATTCTCTGTAACGTGAGGGGCATTTCCCCCCCTCTTTTTAAAATCCCTCCTCAAAATGACCTTTTTCTGTGGAGCCTTTGACTTCATCTTCATCCCAACCTGGAACCAAGTCTCAATACTTGTCAGTTTATGTGCATATATTCAAGGTTGCTGGAATTATGTCTCCTTCATTTTTTTCTATGGTCTAGGGATGTGACTTGGAAAAAACCCACTATTTGGATTCAGATTTTGAGAAGGGTATAAATACCAGTATTAAATGATATTTGTGTCCCCCAAAACCATTTCAGGATTCAGTGAGATTTTCTGGGATTCTGGAATTATTCAGGTTTCATTACTTTCTATGGAAGACTGGGGGGGGGGAAGGGTGGAGTGGCTAATTTTTTAACCAAGTAGCACTAAAATTACAAGGAGCCTAGTGCTGCCTGTCCACTAACACCACCTCCCCTCAGTTTCAAGCTAAAAGCCCCCTGGAAATATTGGGATTCTCTGGTTTGGTATAACTAGGAACCACTGTTAATTTAGCAGCGCGCACAAAGGCTTACCACACAGCGAAGCTTCTGTCCAGTCTGTGTGTGCTGAGATGAAACAAAGTTACACGGGGTCTCTTTTATATTTGCAAACTAATAATAAATAAATAAATAATATGAGTTCCTTTATTTATAGAACTCCATTCTAGATAGGAAAGAGTAGAGATAGGATAGTAACCTATTCTATCTAGCTAGGATGGATGCAGATGCAGGATGCATGTCCTGCATCCATGATACCAACATGGAGAAAGCTGGAAATGTGTGCGAGAGAAGGTGTCAGAATGGAAGTGAAGGAAGTCATTCCCTAAGTATAGCATTCTGCTTCAAAGGAATCGTATCAGATAGCAAAAGGAAAGGATTCTCTGTGTGTCCTGACCTCTCTGTCTTTCCAACTCTATTGTAGCCCTCGCTGAACACTGAGGCAAAGAGACAGCATACGGTCCTTGACTTCCAACAGGAAGAGGGCCCTGCCACCACAAATGAGGGAGGGAGAAGGAGCCAGCCAGACTCACAGCTTTGCTGAGTCCCCTGCTTGGCTTGTCGGGGCCAGGAACTGCCTTCCCAGGGCTGGGAGAAATGCTTTCCTTGCCCCTCCCTCCCATTGCTTGGGAAACCAATTAAAGGGGGGAGGGGGGGAAACAGGCCTGAGATTCCTAAAATGCCAGCCCCAGATACTCCCAAATATTTTCCAAAATATACATGACCTGGATCCTGGTATTCCTGAGAATCCTGAATACTGCTCTAGATAATGGAATACCAATATGGTATTGGGGGCGGGGGCATGTATTCAGACAAGATTTATCTGACTGCACATCCCTACTATGGTTTCCCCATTGCTAATTTTGAGTTCCTTGGGGTAGAGATTTGTCTTCTTAAAGTTATGCATTATGAAACTTCATAAATGACATTGAGTAAACCATAAAACTGTCTTTTTCCTGTGTAGGCTCGCATTGAGGAACTGGAAGAAGAGATTGAGTCTGAGAGAGCAACTCGGGCAAAGGCAGAGAAGCAGCGGGCAGACCTGGCCCGTGAGCTGGAAGAGATCAGTGAGAGGCTTGAAGAGGCTGGAGGGGCTACCTCTGCCCAGATAGAAGTCAATAAGAAGCGGGAGGCAGAATTTCAGAAAATGAGGCGTGACCTAGAAGAGTCTGCCCTACAGCATGAAGCCACAGTAGCAGCTCTCCGAAAGAAGCATGCTGACAGCACTGCTGAACTTGGGGAGCAAATCGATAACCTGCAGCGTGTCAAACAGAAACTAGAGAAGGAAAAAAGCGAGTTGAAAATGGAGATTGATGACCTGGCTAGTAACTTGGAGTCTGTCTCAAAGTCGAAGGTATTTGGAAATGAAAGATAGAAATCCAAATGCAAATGAGCATTCTCATGTCCAGACATTATGAACTAGGGTTGTCAACTCTGGCTTGGGAAATACCTGAAGATCTGGAGGTGGAGGCCTAAGGATGGGGGTGGGGGAGGGGAGGGATTTCAGCGGGGTATAATGCCATAAAGTCCATCTTCAAAAGTAGCCATTTTCTCCAAGTGAATTGATCTCAGTTGTCACGCCAGCAGATCTCCAGCCACTACCTGGAGGTTGGCAACTCTATTATAAATGCAAATATATCTGTCCTTATATATAATTGTGTTTTGGTCATGGACTCTCCTGAACATTCCACATGCTCCCTCAGCCTTTGGCTCTCTGTTCTGTCATTCAGAGGGTGTCCTTGCCACTGGCTGCGTTGCCTGAGTCCCACCCAGCTGCCAGTCAAGAGTACTTGCATGCCATTGGCCGGGTGCTGGGTTTGCTCCTCTTCCCTGCCCACTCCTTCAGTCACTGTGCCCTGTCAGAATTTCTGGCAGACGGCTTTCTGTCTTGATGAAGAGACTTTCCTCCTGTGTGGACTAATCTTTCCCTCAGTAGCTGTTGGTAGGTGAAATGAAATGGCAGTTACCTGTGTCTGTAAGATGGCTGCCATCTCTGTGTTTAAAATGTTTCCCCATAAGGCTTAATTGAGCTGTAGTTCCAGAGAGAGGCCTGCAGGGGTATTGCTCACTGGGTTGAATGGGGCTTCCTCATCGGCTGGCCTACAGTTCCCCAAGGCCACAAAGTGCGGGAAAACAGCAACTGTCCCAAGGGGCGAGGGGGCATCAATGCCAAAGGGAGGGAGTAGCCCAGGGAAGGAAGGAAAGGCTGGATGCTTGGGTTGCCAACTTTCCAGGGATCCCCCAAAGACTGGGGATTCTATCTCCAAATAGGGAGATTCGGCCAGAGGGGTCTCACTGTCCCTCTAAAAAAGCAGTGACAATTAAGTGAATGGTGGCAGTGAACTTATAGTTTTGTGAGAGTTTGCATTCCAGTGTGAGAGGTGGAGAGCATCGTCAGTTGATTATTAAAAAGAAGGCTTCTAGCCAGATAGAAAAGATGACTGAAATGCTACTCCTATAACCTACTAGAGAGCAACTGAGCCAGCAACATGAGATAGAGAGCAAATGCCAGCCAATTTGGTGAAAGAAGGCTTCTAGCCAGATAAAAATAGTGGACTGGTTGCTACTACTTGATATTAATTAATTGGCTTGCTCCTAATTAAAGCACTTGCAATGGAACTGGAAGATAATTTGAAAAAGAATTTAAGCTGCAATAATTTGAAGAAAGTAAAAAAGAAGTTAAACTGTATCAAAAAGAAGTTAAGCTGTATCAAGAGGCTGACACCTTCCAACTTTATAGGATTACTCCTGAAGAAGATTGGTGGAATGAGTGGATAACTGGGTCCTCATTTGAGGATATGATGATGTTGGACTTTCCCTTGAAAATGTCAGAATTTTCTAAGCAATAGTGTAAAAGTTTTAATAGATACACAAATTGATGTTCATAAGAATTAGTAAATGTCATTGTCAATTTTCATAGAATCATAGAATGTTAGAGTTGGAAGGGACCTTGCAGGTCATCTAGTCCAACCCCCTGCACTCTGCAGGAGCATAGCTGAAAGATAGCCCTACATACCTACAACATACCCAAAAGATGGTCGTTTAGCCTCCGCTTGAAAACGTCCAGAGAAAGGGGCATCCACCACCTCCCGAGGCAGACTGTTCCACTGCTCAACCACTCTTACAGTAAGGAAGTTTCTCCTGATATTTAGCCGATAACAACTCCCTTGTAATTTCCGCCCATTAGATCTAGTCTTGCAATCTGGAGCAAGAGAGAATAGATCTGCTCCATCTTCTACATGACAGCCCTTCAAATACTTGAAGACTGCAATCATGTCCCCTCTAAGCCTTCTCTTTCCCAGGCTAAACATACCCAACTCTTTCAGCCTTCCCTCATAAGACTTGGATTCCAACCCTCTCACCATTCTGGTTGCCCTCTTCTGGACACGCTCGAGCTTGTCAACATCCTTCCTAAAATGTGGTGCCCAAAACTGGACACAGTACTCCAGGTGGGGCCTGACCATAGCAGAATAGAGTGTTTCTTTGTTTGATAGTATCCACCTGGAGGTTGGCTACCTTAGGCGTAGCAGTCAGTGCTTCAGAGCAGGGTCTGTTAGATCCAGGTTCTTGCTGTAGAAGCTGAGTGAGTGATTTGGGGACCAGTCACAGACTTTCAGCCTAACCTACCTTACAGGGTTGTTGTGCAAGTCAAAAGGGGGAGAGGAGAATGATGTAAGCTGCTTTGGTCCCCATTGCAGAGAAAGACTACTTTTCATCCTGGGAAACAATTGTTGCCAATCTCCAGGTGAGGGCTGGAGAACACTCAGAATTACAACTGCTCTCCAAATGGCAGAGATCAGTTCCCCTGGAGAACATGGTGGACTCTGTGTCCTTATACCCTGCTGAGATGCCTCCCATGACAGCCAATGTGACGTGGAAGTCAGGGTTTTAGAGCACCGTGGAGGCTGCAGATGGCGGTGGGGGGAGATAGAAAGCTAAAGAGTGAGGGGGAAATAAAGGTAGGTTGATGCTTGGCTGAGAAGGAGATAGTGTTGCCAACTCCAGGTGGGAAATTCTTGGGGATTTGAGCAGTGGAGCCTGGAGAGGGTGAGGTTTGAGGAGGGGTTGGACCTCAGACAGGTACAATGCCATAGACCAGCCATTTCCTCCTGGGTAACAATTGTTGCCCATCTCCAGGTGAGGGCTGGAGATCACTGAAAATTACAACTGCTCTTCAGGTAGTAGAGATCAGTTCCCCTGGAGAAAATGGTGGACTCTGTATCATTATACCCTGCTGAGGTCGCCACAGCAAATTAACGCTGAGTATACAAGACCTTGGCAATCTCCCAGAGCCTCTTTCTAGATCTTGTTGTATTTATTTCCACAACAGGCCTTATTCCTAGTAAATGCATAATACACACCTACTGTTACAATTCCCTTCACAGGCGAATCTAGAGAAAATGTGCCGTACCTTAGAGGATCAGCTCAGTGAACTGAAGGCTAAGTCTGAAGAAAATCAGAGGACAGTGAATGATCTAACCATGCAAAAAGCTCGTCTGCAGACTGAGTCAGGTACAAAGAAGAAGAAGAATGGATTTGGGATGGGAGCACTAAATGCAAATAGGGACTCATGCCAAGTTTTTTCCATCACTAGCTACAACAGCAAAGGCTTTGATCATACACGCTCTGTGAAATCTGCAGGTAAAGATGCACTGCACAGTGCATTCTGAGTCCAGAGCCTGAAGTTAACCTAGGTGACAAATGGTGACAAACCAGGGGTGTCAAACTCATTTGTTATGAGGGCTGGATCTGACATAAATGAGACCTTGTTGGGCCGAGCCATGTGTGTCATAAAATGTAATGCTAGGTAGCAGAGACAAACTTTATAAAAGAACACAAACACAAAGATTTTTTTTACTTTAAATAAAAACATGCTTAAACCATTAGCTCTGTACGCTGCAAACCTACTTTTGATTTATTGACATTCACAACAGAAATCTCATGCTCAGAGTTCTGAGTCTAGGACCCAGGTTAAAACATGCAATGGCTGAGTGACTAAGAGAGTCTGGCGAAGCAAGCTATGATGCAGCAGCAGCAGCAGAACTGGAAACAGGAGATGGCCAGTTCCACTGTGAGCCTGATGGAAGCCCTCCGGGGGCCTGATCCGTCCCCTGGGCCGCATGTGTGACACCCCTGGTCTACACAGCAAAACTTTCATGATTGAATTGGTTTACATTTAATGTGGTTAGAGTTAGTGAGAATCATCGGGCCACCAGTCTAAGGTTATTGCTGGAGTAAGTTGAATAACGAGTTGTAAAGAGACATGAAAAGAAAGCAAACCAAGAGAGTAAATTATTCTGGTTTAGCTCTTAGTTGGTACCAGGCTCAGTTCTAGAACATGCATTGTGAATGCCAGGAATCAGTCCAGGAACATGCTAAGCGGTAATAAAGAAGAGTATTTATCTGGGGGCTGCATGCATATCAGAAAACAGAGGCATGAATGACTTGCACTCCACCAATTTGCATTTCTGGTGTAACTTTAAAAGTGGGAGCTTTTGTTCTTCTCTACAATGAAATATATGAGCTACCTTTACACTCCAGATACAGTTCTCACCATGGGAAAGTTCTGTGAATTTCTCTTTGCATGATGCACTGGTGCAAAAAAACTCCAAACAAAACAAAACTGCATTAGTGGCAAAGGAAAGAG
>NW_015175985.1:1570985-1571377 GCF_001447785.1 Gekko japonicus
ACAGACAGACAGATAGTTAGATATTGCATAAAGAAGAAAATGAGAATTTGTCATTTTTAATCAAGGTGAACTGGCACGACAACTTGAGGAAAAAGAGAGCATAATCTCACAGCTTTCCAGAAGCAAGCAAGCATTTTCCCAGCAAACAGAAGAACTGAAGAGACAGCTAGAGGAAGAAACTAAGGTATTCATATGAGAGGAGTGTATAACAGCTTGCTTGGGAACATGGGCATTCATTTCACCCCAAAGAACCCACCACCAAAACATGGTTTTTCAGATTTTCAACACCTAAACACAGATAGCTCCCAGAACCATGTGTAACATGGTCTGTAATGTAATGTAATGTAAAAACTGTAATGTAATGTAATGTAATGTAAAAACTCTCAAAATGT
>NW_015175985.1:1571568-1580926 GCF_001447785.1 Gekko japonicus
AGGGAAAATTGGTCAAAGTTCACCAGTGAGTGCATTTTAGTTCATTATTCATGATAGTTCTTTGCCCATGAGTTCTCTGAGCAGGTTAACAAGCATGTGGAAAAGGGGGATCCAACAGACATCATATGCTTACATTTCTAAAAGGCTTTTGACAAGGTGCCTCACCAAAGGATCTTGAGTAAATTTGTCAGTAATGGAATAAGAGGACAGGTCCTTTTGTGGATTAAAATTGGTTAAATAGCAGAAATAAATGGAGAGTTCTTGCAATGGAAGAAACTATGCAGTGGCATTCCTCAAGGATCGGTATTGGACCAGTGCTATTTAATTTATTCATAAATTATTTGGAATTGGGACTGAACAGTGTAGTAGCCAAGTTTGTGGATGATACCAAATTATTCAGGATGCTGAAAACCAAGGTCTAGAGGTACAGGAGGATAGCTCTGAGTTGGATAAGTGGGCAGCCACATGGCAAATGAAGTTCAATGTGGGTGAGTGTAAGGTGATACATACTGGAACAAAAATTACTGTTTTTAAGTATAGGCTGGTTTAGTCTGAACTGGCTGATAATGGAATTGAAAGTGAGCTTTGGGTTGCTGTGGAAATCTCAATGAAAATATCAACCTAGTGTGCCACAGTGCTAGGCAAATTCTATGATAGGAATTATTGGAAAAGTGATTGTAAATAAATTGGTCAATATTATAGTAATGTAATGTGAAGCGGGGGGAAATTATGGTGTGGCCTCATTTGGAATAATTTGTCCGGTTCTTGTCTCTGTATATCAAAAAGAACAGTATAGAACTGGAAAAGGTACAAAGGAGGGCAACTGAGACGATTAGGGGGTTGGAGGAACTTTCCTGTGAGGAAAGACGAGAGAGTCTGGGACTTTTCAGTCTAGAAAAAAGACAGCTAAGGGGAGATGTAATAGAGTTTTATGAAATTATGCATGGGATGGAAAAAGTAGATACAAGGGACTTTTTTGCCCTCTCTCATAATACTAGAACTCTAGGGCAACTAATGTAATTGTTGGGAAATAGGTTCAGAACAGACAAAAATAAATACTTCTTTACTCAATAATTAAACTGTGGAATGGAACTCACTGCCAGAGGAAGTAGTGATGGCCACGAGCATTCATAGCTTTAAAAGGGGGTTAGACAGATTCATGGAACAGAGGTCCATCAGCAGTCACTAGCCATGGTGACTGAAGGCAGCCTCCATATCCAGAGGCAGCAAAGTTCCAAATACAAGTGCAGGGAAGCAGCAGCAGGGGACGGCCTCAGGCTCTCTGCCCTGTGATTTGCCTTCTGAGCAGTTGGTTCACAATACTGGACTAGATAAACCAGACTGGTCTATTCAGGAACTAGTCTGATCTAGCAGGCTCTTCTTATGTTCTTACATTCTGCCATTGCTGGGTAGCCTACATATTATAAGAACATTGTTCTTATATGCTGTCTGACTCATTAATAGAAAAACCAAAAAGTCTTAAAATGTACGGTAGGTTTGGATCTTCTAGAAGATATCAGCATGAGACTTGTGCAAGTGAAACTGTGAAAAAAACCCATCACACTTGCAACTTGTGCTTAGTTGAACATAGCATATCCTGAACTCTTTTTCTGCTTGTGGAAGCCCTTGGCTGTGATCACACACACTAAATAATCCACTTTCAATGCACTTTCCAACTGGATTTTGCCAGTTCACACACTTCCACACTGTCATTTGTGTCACTCGTTTGTTCCTTTTGCTTTGCTTTGCCTTTGAAGGGGGGCTCCATATGTGTTTTGCTCCTCCTGGGACTACTAGAGAGAGCAAAACACATTGGGACAAATGAATGACAAAAATGACAGTGTGGTTAAAATTTTAATAAAATTTTAAAAACTCACACTCGCCAGCTGGTCTCCCATGGCAGGGCGAGGGGCTCCAGCAGCAGCAGGGCAAGGAGGCAGGTGAGTGAGCACCGATGTGCCCTGGAAGCCGAGTGCCATGGAGCTGGCCTCCACTGGTGCTCCAGCTCGGCACCCAAACCCAGGAGGAGGCAGAAGAGGAGGAGGAAGAGACGCCCTGGCCCAGATCACACAGCGCAACTGCCTCAGCCCTGCAGAAAGTTCCTGCGCTGTCAAAGCCCACCGGACCCACCTTGCCTGCTGGCCTACCCGCCTGGCTGCCTCGTGCTGCTTCCTGTAGTGGTGAAACTCGAGAAGGGGTGGTGGTGGGGAAGCAAGCTGCACTTGGGGTAGGGGCAGTGGCGGTTCAGCTTTTGTGGAAAGGGGGAAGTAATGCTCTGTGTCGCTTGGGGCTAGAGGGCTCCTCATCCTAGCCTAGCAGGAAGGTAGGAGGGAACAAAAAGCTTCCTTTCACAAGATGGTGTGATGTTGAACACCCATCCCCAACTACTAGAAAAACTTCACAAGCCGTGCTTGGGGAAGGGGCAGCAGGGGGAAGCAAGCTGTGCTTGGGGAAGGGGTAGCAGCAGTGGGCCTGGGCTACATGGAAGTTGGGGGGCCTTGTTAGGAAGTTGGGAGGCCGGGCCCCAAAATACCCCATTGTAGCTACAGGCCTAGCTGGGATTATAATTCAAGGGGTTACAGAAAACACCAGAAGCACTGTGGGCTGTTAAATGTGTAAGAGTTTATCAACTGGGCTCAGTTGCAAAATGAAAATATAGCATGCTATGCATTCTTAGGCTAAGAACGCTTTGGCCCATGCCTTACAATCTGCTCGCCATGACTGTGACTTGCTCCGGGAACAATATGAAGAGGAACAAGAAGCCAAGAGTGAGCTCCAACGTGCCCTGTCCAAGGCCAACAGTGAAGTGGCCCAGTGGAGAACCAAATATGAGACAGATGCCATTCAACGCACGGAAGAGCTGGAAGAGGCCAAGTAAGTCTTGGAGCAGGAAAAGCTAAGATCTGGGTATTTTATTGTATTAACTGGTTATTCACATGATTGTAACTTATACATCATATTTCAGAATGGGCACATCCTTGAAGGTGCAGCATGAAGATGCAACATATCAACATATTTGAGGGTACAAAACCAGGAGGGTAGGGAGAAGATGGCATTTGGAAACTCTGATTGTTTTCACACAGTTTTGGTACACGCAGATATACATATATGTCACTGAACCTGGTGTAGAAGAACATTCACCACAATTGCAACATACACACAGCCTTCTCCCCAGGTTCAAACTTGGAGGAGGGGGTGTCTGTTTGAGGAGGAGTTGGCTTTGTGTAATGCTGGGTGGCTGGTTCTTGCATTAGTCACAATACTTCCTTAGAATAAGGCTTTGCCCATTCGTGTCAGCCATGAAACCTACTCCCGCTTCAAGCAGCAAAAAGCCTTTTTTTGAAAATAATAGTTCCAAACAATTTTTTCATCAAATAAACAGATCTCCCCTTATTGCTGATTTATCAGAGTGCACCAGAAGTGCAGGAGGGAGAGCAACAGACACCTTTTAATTTTCTTGTGCCAGGAGCCTGTGTCACTACAGGAGCAAAAGTGAGGCGAAGCATTGCTTGCTGTGTAACAAACTCTACCCCCCTAATCCACATCTGTTCATGTGGATTTCCATGCAGCCTTGGTGGTGGAAAATGCTGTCAAGCTGCAGCCAACCTATGGTGATCCTGTAGGGTTTTCAAGGCAAGAAAGGAACAGAGGTAGTTTGCCATTGCCTGTCTCTGACGGTATAAAGTCCAGTATAGGACAGAGCTGCGGTGGCTCAAGTGGTTAAGACGCTGAATTGCAGGCTGTGGAAGGTCGGTAGTTCAGCAGTTTGAGATCCGAGTGTGCCGCATGATGGAGTGAGCTTCCGTCTCTGGCCCCAGCTCCTGCCAACCTAGCAGTTCGAAAGCAAGAAATTGCAAGTAGATAAATAGGTACCACTTCGGTGGGAAGGTAACAGCATTCCATGCGCCTTGGTGTTTAGTCATGCCGGCCACATGACCACAGAAACGTCTTCGAACAGCGCTGGCTCTTCGGCTTTGGAACGGAGATGAGCACCACAACCCTAGAGTCAGATTCGACTGGCTTTCGAGCAAGGGAAACCTTTACCTAGGACAGAGTTACTATTACTTCATGCAATATTACCATCTTCCTCTACTCCAGCCTCTTGTGTTTTATACGTGAAACTTGATTATCCTTCATTTCCTGGTGCAGCATCTATCCTGTAAGCCATTGTGTAATAGCAGTGAAAAGGGAAGACTGCATTTTGTTCAGTTAGGATTGTATCTGGTGCTATACAGACGTTTGTAATGTGGAGATTTTACTCTTTTGCTTTGAAATGTCTGCTAGAAGCATACTAGATGGCATAGCAGGAATTGTGCAGTTCTGCATGCAAACAGGTTTGCATAGTTTTTATCTCCATCTTCCATGTGTAGTGTGACTAAGTCCCTTCTGAGACATGGTTATTTTTGTGACCCTAACTTCTTTCAGGAAAAAACTTGCCCAGAGGCTTCAAGAAGCTGAGGAGCAAGTAGAAGCTGTGAACTCCAAATGTGCTTCCCTGGAGAAAACAAAACAGAGGCTGCTAGGTGAAGTGGAGGACATGATGGTGGATGTTGAGAGAGCAAATGCACAGGCAGCTGCTCTAGATAAGAAGCAACGGAATTTTGATAAGGTATGCTTTGAACACTGATCTTCTCTTTCTAGTAGCCTTCATTGACAAGAAGGGTGTAACCAAATGGACACCCTCATTCCCAAGTAAGTTTGTGCCTGTGACATACTTGAAGTGCTAGCTGCTATTTCTGAATCCTGACTCTCATGTCTACATCTTCTTTAAAACACATTTGAAACTCCCCACTCTTGGGACTCCGTAGGACCCCATCAAGTCAAGCCAGAGCTAGTACAGTTGCACGAGCCTGGCATGTTTGCTCTCCTCTAGCTCTAGGGATCCCTCTTTCGCTAATTCGTCTTGCATATCTAAGTTATATCACTACTCCTTCTCATAGGTATGCATTTACCCTTGCAAGGTTAAATGCATTTCCATCTGTGGAGCTAACAGGACATTTTGCACAAATTTCCTATTCAGACAGGCTAGGACGGTGCTTGTGCGTCCAGTCCAATTGAGACCATGGTGTACCTTCTACTTTTTTGTTCTCGTTGGTCAGCTCTTAGGTCCTATTGAATTCACCTGAATCTATCTAAACATCATCTTCCACTAGAGTCATGGGTGATTTATTTTTAATTGGTGTGTTCATATGCCAATCATACCTGAATCAGAGAGCCTGATTTGTTTCACATCCATTTGGGAAAAAAATTGTACCTGCTCACCAAATAAGGACATGTTCTTATCCCATGTTCTTATTTGGTATACCAATGGAATACCAATGGAAATGTAAACGTAGTGTTGGAACTTTTTACTATTTGTGGTGGAGGTGTGAAATGAGCCATCATTTCTGGTTGAAAATACATAAAATGTTAATGGAAAGTGAGGGATGAAAATTTGTGAGCTCACCTTCTGTTCTGACTGTAGTGGGCCAGCTGCAGTGTGATTGTGAGAGATAAGGCTGTCATAATTCTTAAGGGATGAGAGGGAGGGTTCCATGGTACCAGAAAGGAGGAGTGCTTTTATCTCTTCTATTATTTGGGATATTATTGTACTTTTGAAAAAATATATAGCAGGTATAGAAGCTCCAGTATAGCAAAAAAAAAATATGACAAAATAAATATGGTGATTCATTAACCCAATTGTATTTAATATTAAGATTCTGGCAGAATGGAAGTCAAAGTATGAAGAGAGCCAGTCAGAGCTGGAAGGGTCCTTAAAAGAAGCACGCTCCTTGAGCACTGAACTCTTCAAAATGAAGAATGCTTATGAGGAAACGCTGGATCAGCTGGAAACAATCAAGCGAGAAAACAAGAATTTACAGCGTGAGTGCCCTGTTTTGATCTTTCATTTGTTGATATTTTGACTGTAATAATCATTCATGATGCAGAGAGGGTCTCAGGAGCAACCAAAGCTGACCACTGTCCTTTGGACAGTCCCTGTGCCTTTGTTGTGTGACAGGCAGAAATTTCCTATCATCACAGTTCTATGCCATGAATATTGGTACTTACTGAGTAATTGCTCATCTTGGTTTAACAAAAAGCAGGATTAGGGTCAGGAATTAGGAGGCGATTCAGGTCCTCACCTAGCCATGATCTTAAATTTGTTTTTAAAAGACAAATAGCGACACTGTAGAGTCCCATTCAGATTAAGGCCAAATCAAGGAGGGAAAAGGGGACTTCAGTCCTGTAACTGTTCACAGTTTTGCTGATCAGAACTGCTCCCTCCCCACCAAGCTGTTGCAAGTCATGACAGTGAAGGGAATAGAAATATTTTGGCTAGTCTTGGGAAGTTTTTGGAAGACAAAGTGGAACCTGACCTATGAGACTCACTTCAATACCAATTCCTTTCCTGACCTATCAGTTTTCACACCTATTCTCCACTGCCCCCTTCTCCAATGAGAATCTGAAGCTGTCTTAACAATGTTGGATCACAGGATCACCTTGCTCTGCACCCTCTAATCCTACTGGTAGCAGATTCCCCACTACAGTTCAAACATGCTTTATCAATACGTCTCATTCTCAACAAGGCTGCATCCATGTATACTTTAATCCAGACACTGGAGTTGTGAACATACAATGACAGTGAATTCCATGTGTGTAATCATGACAGTGAAGGGAATAGAAATATTTGGCTAGTCTTGGGAAGTTTTTTTTGGCTAGTCTTGGGAAGTTTTTGGAAGACAAAGTGGAACCTGACCTATGAGACTCACTTCAATACCAATTCCTTTCCTGACCTATCAGTTTTCACACCTATTCTCCACTGCCCCCTTCTCCAATGAGAATCTGAAGCTGTCTTAACAATGTTGGATCACAGGATCACCTTGCTCTGCACCCTCTAATCCTACTGGTAGCAGATTCCCCACTACAGTTCAAACATGCTTTATCAATACGTCTCATTCTCAACAAGGCTGCATCCATGTATACTTTAATCCAGACACTGGAGTTGTGAACATACAAGAAAGTTCTTTCCATAGACCAGGCATGTAGGACAATCACAACAGGAATCATTATGGAATATCATGGTTTGGGATGCCCTCCGATGTGTTATAGCTCTTTGCAAATGGAAACCTTAGCCCACCAACCACCAACCACTTGTGTTGTGTTGTGAGGATAAACTGCAGAAGAGGAGTACAAGGTTAGTGGCCTTGAGACAACAGAGTGAATACTGTCTTTGCTTTGAGATCATTCAACCTTTCTGTGGATTAGTCTTCTACTTCCATAGTTTTTTTTAGAAGAGGCGTTCAAAGCTGGAATCCATCCCTGTGATCTGAGTGGTGCAGTCCATTCTACTGCCACATTCTTTACTATAGTTTCATCTTTACAAAAACTGTATCCTATCATTGCAGTCCCAAAGCACTGATTGTGTTCTTAGGCCATGTCTTTCCATTTGCGGGCCTGTCACTCCACTCTCAGAACACTCATGCATCCCTATGCATGTTTGGTGTAGTAGTTCAGTTTACTGTAGTGGTCAACAGTGCCGACTCTAATCTGGGAGAACCGGCTTTCATTCCCCATTCCTCCACATGCAGCCAGCTGGGTGACCTTGGGTCAGTCACAAGTTCTCACAGAGCTGCTCTCTCATGGACAGTTCTCAAGACAGCTTTCTCAGCCCCACCTACTTCACAGGGTGTCTGTTGAAGGGAGGGCAGGGCAGGGCAGGGCAAGGAAAAGGAGATTGTAAGCCACTCTGAGACCCCGAGTAAAGGATGGGGTATAAATCCAAACTCTTCTTTTTCTTTTCTTCTATACTATACCCAGGGAACATCACTCCACTCTGCAGCCTGTGGTTGCACCGGAAGAACACTTCTGCTATTCTCAACGGCCATCATTCCACTTTGGGGGCTGTCATTCCACTCCTACAGCATTGATTCTCTTCCAAGAAACTGTCATTTCAGTCTAGGGGCCATCATTCCAGTCCCTGAGCACTGGGTCTGATCCTACAGACTGTCATTTCACTGCGCGGTGGGGGGTCTCATTGCACTCACAGAAAATTTTTGCTACTCCCAGCCTCCCAGGGGGCATCATTCCACTTTGGTGGTTGTCCTTCAGTCAATCTGGGACCAGAGACCTTCATTCACAATACATTCTGAATTTTAATTTCACCTTTGGTGTACTGCTGTAATATATTTCAATGGAACCCCTGCAAGTCAATTGCCATTCCTGGTCCTAATTATATTCAATGGCCATTCCAGAATCTCCCATTGTTCCCAATCGCCAATCCTTTCATTCCTTTTACTATATTGCTCCCCCACGTTCTCTGTAATGGAAGCTGTTCTATTCCTCTTAAAGCCAGATGTGCCTTAGGGGCTGGCAGTGGGTATGCCACAGCAGAAAAGTACTCTGCATATGCTCAAAAGCACTCTAATCTACATTATCTCTATATAATAATTCTCTTAGCATATTGGCCATTTCCAGCTCTCCCATTGCCTGTGCACTGTGCTTCCATCAGTCATTGGGCCGCCAGCCGCCACTCAGGAGTACTCGCATGCCATTGGCCGGCTGCTGGGCCTGCTCCTATTCCCCACCCACTCCCAATTCAGCCACTGTTGCCTTTCAGAACCACTAGTGGATGGCTCTCTCTCCCTTGACAAAGACACTTCTGTTGCTTCGCTCCTCTGTGGAACTAACTTTTCCCTCAATAACTGTTGGTAGGCAACCAGGCTTGGTTGACTGCAACCCCCTCCCTTGCCTACTGCCAGCTTGCCCACTTTCGTGTCATAATACACTTCAAACGGCTCTCCCTCCTGCTTGCCTCCACCATGGCTGGCTGGCTAACGAGGTGGGTCAGCACCCGTCAAACCATTCTCTTCAACACCCTGCTGTGCGGCTGACTTTCCCCTAGTGTTGCCAATCTCCACGTGGGACCTGGAGAACTCCCACTGTTACAATTGATCTCCAGATGACAGAAATCAGTTCCCCTAGAGAAAACGGTGGACTCTGTGTCATTATACCCTGCTCAGATCACCACAACGAATTGACACTGAGTGCCCAAAGTCGGGGCACTCTCCCAGACCCTCTTTCTAGAGCTCGTTGTATTTATTTCCACAACAAGCCTTATTCTTAGTATATATATATGTATATATGTATGTATATGTATGTATATGTATATATGTATATGTATGTAGGTATATATGTATATGTATGTATGTATGTATATGTGTGTATCTATATATCTTCCAGAATGGGTGTGTGTAGATTTCGATTGACCAAACAGTACTAGAGCAGAACAGTTAAACGCCTTCTGTTCCACTGCTACAACTCTGATTTGAATCAGGGCCCAGAACAGATGCTATTTCACTTTTAAAATTGCTGGGACTGA